>NC_081158.1:24645364-24782864 GCF_012432095.1 Onychostoma macrolepis | reverse complement strand
GAGAATAAACATTGAAATCAGTTTTTAAAATGATTTTTTTTCCAGCTAATGAACAATAAAAACATTGACAGCCAATCGGAATCCACCCGACTTTAGCATTTAAAGCGGTAGTTGACAAAACGGCCATGCAATCTTATAATAAACAAAGCGATATTGTGTGTTGATGTGGACATTGATATAATTATCATTATAGTTATCTTTGTAGTTATTATTCTCTGTTAGAGTTGGTAAGTTCAATTCATTTCAGTAAATTATGAATCGATTCAGAACTGATTCAGTGATTGGTTCGTTTGTTAACTAGTAATTTTAGTAATTATGTACTACTATTACTATTATAATAACAAATAAATACTATAAAATTCATTAATTTAATATTTTTAATTAGATTTAAATTTTCTGCATTTTTTAATTTCTATTTCTATTTAGATTTAATTTATTTTTTAAATTAATTTAGTTTTACTAATCTTAGTACACTGTAAAAAAAAAAGTTGAGCCAACTTAAAATTTTAAGGCAACCAGCTTCAGCAGATTTTTGAGTTTTCTCAACTTGTCGTTTTAAGTTTATACAACAAACATTTGAGAATCTCCCACAAATTGTTTATTTGTTTTTTTTTAGTGTACTAAAAAAAACTGTTCAGTTACAGTTTAATTTTTTCATCTAATATTTATATTTTATTTTAGATTTATCTTAATTAACAAAAACGCTTTTTTTTGTGTGTTATTTTGTTGTTATTATATGCCATTTTTACTTTATTTCACTTCAGATATCAGTGGCTATTTGGACAAAATTGGGCGATTTTGCTCATTTCACAGAAAAACTACTTTCAAAGCAAATTCATAAATATTTGAATACATGTCAAAAAGCTGACATTTCCATCCACAAAAAAACATTCCCAAATTCACACACATCAAAACATACAACATACTTTTGTCTAAACATACTGTGTGTTTTAGCCAATTGTATTTATAGTTCTTTCTGAATAAAATCCGGGTGCATTGGAGCTTGGCTAGTTCTCCGGCAGACTTGAGAGACTGTCTGATAGCTTGGCTATACATAGACCACAGCGACTCATAATGTTAGATTTGTATTCCACTCCATTTATCAATGTAACACTTAATACTTCAAGCAGGACTTGAAGTGAACCGTGTACTTCATCTCGCCATATCTGACCAGAACCCTTAGTAAATGTCACCAAGCGTTCTGCGGGCAGATAAAACCTCCGGTCAGCTTTCGGGGTTTGTGCACTCCAGTGGCTTTGGCGCTTATGTTAATGTGGGAGGTTGATTTGGAGTCTGTTGAAATCTTGAACTGCATCCATGTAAATATATGAATAAGTGGCAGTTTGATTGTGTGTCGCGGCAACTGCTACTGCTTTGGCAGAGATGAGAAAGCCATTACGCAGATTCTCTCTCCTACTGCACAGTGGAAGGGTCAAACAGAGGTTCAGGGACGCACTTATCACTGCCATCTTGATTTGTCATTACAAGTGAGTGTCTGTGGTAAATCATGCCAGCTAAAGTGGCTTACAACTTGACAAGAGCATCTAAAAACGATCAACAGAAATGCAGCCTACAGAACAAGTTATACAGACGGTTATCCGAACAAAAACAAAAAAAGCTGCACATGAATACAAATATTACACTTTGGACTGCCTGATGTGCAAATGCAAGCAAATACACATTATTTAGTGTTTAAAAATGGAAGATTGGTGCTAAATTCAACAACATTTTTAATAAACCTGACAACTTTGATGTTAGGTTAAGCAGTCTAATAAAATGGATTCCTGATGCACTTAATTATGAATGCAAAACAATTACAAAAATTAAAATTCTGCTGTTTTATGAAGTCAAACAACCAAGTCCAAATAACCCAGCTGTTGTGAATTGGTTCTTCATATGAAGAAGATTAATTATCAACTCATAAACAATCATAAATAATTCAAAATACTCAAGATAATCTGCAGATGGGAAACAAAAAGGCTCTTTCTCCAAAAACGTTTTGTTTTTCTGTGCCCAGTGGTGTGTTGAAACAAATAAAAAAACCCTCCTTATGTAAACAGACATTAATAATAGTCTAACGGGCAGAATGAAATGAGTTTTCTTATGGCAGTTACATTAATAACCCTTTAAACAAGACATCAATCTCAGGGGCTGGTTGTCCAGTCAAATGATATTGGTGTTTTTTTCCTTTCAGTTTTATAAATGACCCCAGGTGTATTGGGAAGAGATGAATAAATCAGAGAGACAGATTGCCTAGAGAAGAAATATGCCATAAATAGCCATGCAAGTGTAAGAATAATTACGCAACTGCAACTGTGGGTGACCTCATTACAGAGCCTGCAGGGTAAATATGCCACAGCCATCAGCATCTAATGCATAAAACATTACTATTCAACATGACCACAATCATGAGGTTGGTGACCAAACTTCCTAATGAGAGAGAGTATCGCAAATGAAATTATATATCAAACCTCGCTAAATTCAGCTATCGAGTATGTAGGCAGTAAACCTGCAAACTCTTTGTAGGTCTAGTGCAGAATCTGAAAAATTTATTTTCCCTATGTATAATAAATACAATATTTATATGTATTATTCATTTCATGTTAAAACATTTGTTGTTCTCTGATTTTCATATATACAGTCAAACACCTTCAACATTTCTCACGTTATATCATAGTTTATTCGCTATAGTTTAGAAAATGGTAATAAAATATGACAAGAACAAATTCATCTTGATAATGTCAGATAATTTTGATAGAAAGGTATGTAATGAATTAGGATGAATAGCTGTCAGGTGTTAAATTTAAGTACACAATTAGATAATACCTATTTAGGTCAACCAATTATCAAGCAATGCTTAATTTTGTTCAGTCTGTGGTGTAAAAAGGTCACATTAGCAATTAAAGAAAAAAAAACACTTAAGTAAAACATGGTCAGGTCAAAGTGTCTGAATAATTTTTGATCCCAAATTTTACTATTAGTCCACTGTATGAAGATTTTTTTGGGTAAAATGCGTCGCAGTTTACTTTATTTTGTTATCCTCACTTGCATTTATGAACTAGTGTCCTGCACCCACTAGTAAAATATCAAAAATTATATATAACTGGTGTCTGAATAATCTTTGGTTTATATATACAGGTGCTGGTCATATAATTAGAATATCATCAAAAAGTTGATTTATTTCACTAATTCCATTCAAAAAGTGAAACTTGTATTATTATATTCATTCATTACACACAGACTGATATATTTCAAATGTTTATTTCTTTTAATTTTGATGATTAGAGCTTACAGCTCATGAAAGTCAAAAATCAGTATCTCAAAATATTAGAATATTACTTAAGACCAATACAAAGAAAGGATTTTTAGAAATCTTGGCCAACTGAAAAGTATGAAAATGAAAAGTATGAGCATGTACAGCACTCAATACTTAGTTGGGGCTCGTTTTGCCTGAATTACTGCAGCAATACGGCGTGGCATGGAGTCGATCAGTCTGTGGCACTGCTCAGGTGTTATGAGAGCCCAGGTTGCTCTGATAGTGGCCTTCATTGTTGGGTCTGGTGTCTCTCATCTTCCTCTTGACAATACCCCACAGATTCTCTATGGGGTTCAGGTCAGGCGAGTTTGCTGGCCAATCAAGCACAGTAACACTATGGTCATTGAACCAGCTTTTGGTACCTTTGGCACTGTGTGCAGGTGCCAAGTCCTGCTGGAAAATGAAATCAGCATCTCCATAAAGCTTGTCAACAGAAGGAAGCATGAAGTGCTCTAAAATTTCCTGGTAGATGGCTGCGTTGACTGTGGACATCAGAAAACACAGTGGACCAACACCAGCAGATGACATGGCAGCCCAAATCATCACTGACTGTGGAAACTTCACACTGGACTTCAAGCAACATGGATTCTGTGCCTCTCCACTCTTCCTTCAGACTCTGGGACCTTGATTTCCAAATGAAATGTAAAATTTACTTTCTTCTGAAAAGAGGACTTTGGACCACTGAGCAACAGTCCAGTTCTTCTCCACAGACCAGGTAAGATGCTTCTGACGTTGTCTCTGGTTCAGAAGTGGCTTGGTAGCCCTTTTCCTGAAGACGCCTGAGCGTGGTGACTCTTGATGCACTGACTCCAGCTTCAGTTCTCTCCTTGTGAAGCTCTCCCAAGTGTTTGAATCGGCTTTGCTTGACTGTATTCTCAAGCTTGCGGTCATCCCTGTTGCTTGTGCACCTTTTCCTACCCAAATTCTTCCTTCCAGTCAACTTTGCATTTAATATGCTTTGATACAGCACTCTGTAAACAGCCACACCTTTCAGTAATGACCTTCTGTGACTTACCCTCTTTGTGGAGGGTGTCAATGTTCATCTTCTGGATCATTGCCAAGTCAGCAGTCTTCCCCATTATTGTGGTTTCAAAGAACAAGAGATACCCAGAATTTATACTGTAGGGATGGTCATTTATTCAAACTCAAATGTAAATATTCTAATATTTTGAGATACTGATTTTTGACTTTCATGAGCTGTAAGCTCTAATCATCAAAATTAAAAGAAATAAACATTTGAAATATATCAGTCTGTGTGTAATGAATGAATATAATATACAAGTTTCACTTTTTGAATGGAATTAGTGAAATAAATCAACTTTTTGATGATATTCTAATTATATGACCAGCACCTGTACAGTCAACTCTGTGTGTGTGTGTGTGTGTGTGTGTATATATTTTTATATATATAGATTTTTCAGCATCATTACTCCAGTCTTCAGTGTCACATGATCCTTCAGAAATTATTCTAATATGATGTTTGCAGCTCAAAAAAACAACAACAAAAAAACCACTTATTATTAATACCAATGCTGAAAACAGTTCAGGACACTTTCATCAATAGAAAGTTCAAAAGAACGGCATCTGAAATAGTAATAATAAATAATAATAACAATTATATATATATGTATATTTGTATGTGTGTATGTATGCTCTCTCTCTCTCTCTCTCTCTCTATACTGTATATTATATATATATATATATATATATATATATATATATACACACACACACACACACACACACACACACACACACACACACCGAAAAGAGAGCAAAATTACTGCTGTACTGAATATCATCAGACTATAAAAGACAGTCAAGATATGTCAACGTAATATCATAAATGCTTGTTCATGCATGACTTCCTTCTCCCCACCCCCCACTAACACACACTGTCCTCTGGTGCTGTTCAGTCCAGAGCAGAGCGGTGTGTGCTTGTGGCATCCTCACAGGAGAGCAGACCAGAGCAGAGCGGATGACATAACTTAAGCCTGCTTTACTCTGCACCCGGAATCAGCACACAGCTGCAATTCTCTGTATTTCAGATTACGGTACGTCATCATATTAAACTCCCTCTCTTACACACGCATGCACACATAAGTGCAGACAGACATACGACATGCACACGGGTATTGCGGTGACATCACTGCATTTCTGCCATTCCTCCAAACACACGCGGGCAAACATATAAACAATGACATCATGGGTTTTTACCACTGCCATTAAAAAACCTGCTTACAACCACAAGGAAGTCAGAATGTTCCATCACTACTACTACACAAATACCACAGAGCAGTCGAAAGAAACACAAAGCCAGATAACCAGGGGAACTGCCAAAGACAGAAACAAACATTGTAAAACAGAAATAGATTTTGTTTCTGAGTGGTGCAATAAAACCCCCAAAACTATATATATATATATATATATATATATATATATATATATATATATTCTTTATTCTTCTTTATTTAAATGTAAATTCTTTAATATTTTAAAAGGCATTAATATACAGTGATTTATATTGTGATTAAATATTTAATTTGTTTTAGTTTTTTTTTTTTTACTTTTACAGCGTAAAACGTTGAAATATTACCCAAAATAATACACAAATAAGATATTAATACAAACTATAGTATAAGATCTTCTGTTTTTAGTTATTTAACATCAACCGTATCTAACATTTTGCATTTTATTTAATAATAATATATATATTTTTAACTTTTACAACATAAAACATTGCAATATTAACCAAAATAATGCACATATAAGATATTAATAAAAATGTAACATATCCACTCTTTTCATTCATTTACATCAACAGTATTTATCATTTTACATTTAATAACAACAACAACAACAACAACAATAAACAATAAATATGTTTTGTTTAATTTTTTACTTTTACAGCCTTAAAGGGGTCCTATTATGCTTTTTCACTTTTTGAATGTTAGTCAGTGTGTAGTGTGTATGTTTGGGCATAAAAAGATCTACAGAGTTACAAATCTCAAAGTCCACTCCAAAGGGAGATATTTCGTTTTTAAAAAATCCCTTTTCAAGAACTACAACGAACGGCTCGTTTGGACTACAGTATTGTTTTCCTGTATTTGTGACATCACAAAGCGGTCCATTAGAATATCATTCAAATAAATCCCTCCTACTGAAATTCGAATGGTTGGCAGGTGAGGAGATGCTTCGTTGAGCACTGCACGTTTCAAAATCGAAACCCGGTGCGGGTGTTTTTATATTACTGTATTTCTGAAGGAAACCGACTGTCTTCAGAAAATTTTGGATGTCATTTTCATTTCATCTTGCATGTAATGTAAAGCAGCGTTTGTGAGCGGAGCTCTGCTTTGTGTACAGCGTTCCCGGGGAAACCTCGATCTCTACTCCAACAGCGGCTCTCGCTGGCAGAGAATTAATTTGCATATATATGCCGCCACAAATAGTGTAAGTCTGTGGGACTATGGTATAAATAAATTCAACTGTATAACAGTTTCACTGCAATTCATGTTATAATGTTAGAATTAAAGAACAATAAACATAATACATACTACCATTGCACTTATCTGTACATAGTAAATGCAGTTATTTTTAAGCTGTTGTTGACATCCTATCTAAAACGTGATTTAGCCAACAAATAAAAAAACAACAACAATAACATTACCACTTTAATATGTCTTGCAATATCCGTGCGTGCAAAGGTTCTGCGCGATCCTCTTGTTCAATATTCTCGGGGTCTGAATTGATATGGCAATATTGACGAACTTGCTGTTTTGGCAAGGGGCGGGGCAGTACTAAAACGCCTTCTAAGCTGTTCGCCAATCACAACGCACTGGGACAGTTAACCAATCACAACACATTTCGTTTTTCAGAAGGCGGGCCTTCATCAAACCCGGAACTAATCAAGCTGTTTATGCCAGGCTGGGGAGAAAGGTATTGTAATAATGTAAATTATGTGAAAAATAATGTGATTTTCGAACCACCAAGCATGAGAGCATGTTCTAGTACACCCCCAAAATAAAATCAAGACTTTGTAAAAGAGCATAATAGGACCACTTTAAACACCGCAATATTACCTAAATTAATGCACAAACAAAATACTAATAAAAACCAAAACATGGCATTCCAGGAAACACACATGCATTATTCATACAGCACTATTGTATACTAAATTATTATAAAGGGTTTCGCAGCTATATAAATCTCTCACAGATCTCTTCCTGTTTAAGCTTTCCAAGGAATCATCTCTCTTACATGACAGATACAACATGTGTGAGCTGTGAGGCTGCACGGACAATTGCGCAGCGCAGCGGCACATGACATCTGACATATGCGGCCATGCATGAGAAAAAATTAGCGGCCGAACAGAAAACAGTATATGGGGCCTTTAAGAGCATTCGAAACTCTTGACACGCTACATCACTCACAAGAGCAGCTCATGCTGACATTGACAAGGAGTGATAGTGAACTGATTGCAAAACAATGAGGGGGAAAACAGATGCATGCAGCTCCCTCTACATTCAGAGAAATCTCTGATCGTCTGGAGCAATCTTCAAAAGGATGGGAGCAACTCACAGCAGGATTGTATCAATTTTCCACAAGTTAAAGGGAGAGCTTTTTACTATTTCACAGCGTGACAGCTCACGGACCCCTGGGAAAAGCAGTCACACCTGCATGGAGGAAGGAGAAAAGAGAGAGAGAGAGAGAGAGTGTAAAATACAGGAACAAGCACCTAAACGAAGCATAGAGTTTTTTAGAGGTGGAAAACAAATGGACCAAAGCAGTACAGACACACACAGAGGATTACAAACACACTGGGATTACAGAGAAGCACACATGCCTCCAAAAACACACGTCACAGGATTACGCCAGCACTCTCTGCAACATCCATCATGGTTTTCTAAGCAAAGCTGAGGGCATCAGCAGCAACAATGACATCATGCCATGGCCTAATGCGATCTTTCCACTTCCGCCGCTGTCTGTGATGCAACTGCATGTGCAATGTGCAAATTACACACAGATCACACAGACTGAGCGACGCTTCAGAGACTGCGATTCGGAGAAATGCAAATGCCGGTTTTATTTAGATTTATCTGCAACACACTAGCTCAACTAAAAGGAAGAGTTCAGCCTAAAACGAAATGAAATCTTTCTAACAGTTTATAGCGGTGGCAAGCTTCTAAAAGGACAGGAATTAAAAAGCACACACAATTATTCACTTTTTTTGTCCCTCACACAAAGCTATCGTACATCTTCATGATCAAATACATTAGCCACATTTATGGTGCTTTTACAATTAATGGTGCTTTTTGGTTTTTGACTAGTGTTATTAGTATTATTTATGTCAATTTGAAAAAAAAAATGTATATAATCTGCACACAACTCAAACATTACAAAATTTTATTACAAACATTTGGGGTTACAAAACATGCAAAGTAAAATAAATAAAATCACATTAAGAGCAATATGAGCAACAATAATAATTCAAAATATACATGATCAACAAAAACATAATTCTACAAAACAAATAACATAAATCAAATCTACAAAATGCTGTAGTAGTAAATCATCAGTAAATTAAAAACAGCATACAACATATGTAAAGAAAATACTATATTTTTAAGATGATAAACATCATACAAAATTTATTAGCACATTGTAGACATGCACATCCAAAAAATAATATTTATATTTTAATACAATATATAATCTTATTTTGAACTAGCTTTTTTTTATTTTTATATTTTCAGTTGCTTTCCTTATAATTTTAGTTTTAGTAATTTCTTGATGCACTTGTCATTTTTATATTTATATTTAATTTATTACTATTTTAGTTTTAGTAATTTTATACCTTCAATTTTTATTTTATTTTTTTAAACTTTGATTTATTTTATCTTATTTTTAATTTTTATTTAAAAAATGTCATTGTAGGCATGCACGTGCACATCCAAAAATGAATTAAGTAATATTTATATTTTAATACAATATTTAATATTATTTTGAACTAGCTTTTATTTTTATATTTTCAGTTGTTTTCCTTATAATTTTAGTTTAAGTTTTAATAATTTTGTGATGCACTTGTCATTCTTCACCTTGCACCTTCAACCTTTATTTTATTTTATTTTTAAACTTTATTTATTTTATTTATTCATTTATTCATTCATTCTCAAGAAGCTGGGCCCTATTTTTTGAACACATAGCTGAGGATTATTTAGAGACAGTTAGAAACGGGCCTGTGCTTTATTTTACACACTTAGTGGGGGGTCTGGCCCTACAGTGACTCAAAAAAAAAAAAAAAAAAAAATTGAAAACAGATTTTGTTTTTCATTCCAATAAACTTCACACCAGTAAAGACTTTCTGAACTTTTTTGGAATTGTGGAAATCTTTACAAAATATTTAATCAAACTGTGGCATATTGGATTAGAATCACACAGTTTTTCAAAGGCTTCAAAAAGCTCCATGTCCCAGATCTGATTTGGGGGAGAAAAAGTCAGACTGACCCAGCTGACTGAAGTGGAGTTGGAAAAGTAGGTGGGCGCCACAGAGTGCTAGAAGAGCCAATGGCCCAGTCTGACAATTCACTTCAGCAATCAGGTCAAAGACAAACCGCAGCGGACATGCGCACACATACAAGCACACTTGTGCAAACTATCACACAAACTCAATTACACTCTCGCTGTCTCTCACACATGCACAGGGTGCAAATTACGAGGAGTGGGGTATGAGGGTCTTAAAAGTACATATTATATTGCAACGCTCACAAACAGAAGTTGCATCTCCCTGAGGAGGTAACCATGGAAACAGAATGCTGCTCGAACACTTTCCGTTGTGATTAGTATTAAGCAGGAAGGTGACAAAACACAACAAGCACTGTCATTACTTATAACTTTATCATAGATTTGTATAATATAAAAAAATAGACTATGATAATTTACACTAAAGGCACCAGATTTGTGGTGCCTTTACACAATACTAACTTTTACAGGATTACGTGCTGAAAATTACATATTTTCTGATAACACTTACAATAAGGTTTAATGCATTAAAACAATACTTTTCTTTCTTTCTTTCTTTCTTAGATTAATAAATACTGGAAACATTTAACAAATGGTTGTTATATTGTTACCCAGTGCATCAACTAATGGTAAAAATTTGAAAATTAATGTAGTTTTACTGTTTTTATTTTTTTAAAGTATACATTTTTATATACTGCTAGTTATAAATATTCTAACCTAACCTTAACCCACACCCCAACAGAAAACATTCTGTACAGTTTTATTATTTTTTACAAACATACCTAAATAAATAAATAAAAATTATTTACTTTATTTTTATACAGTTTTTACAATTGATGATGTCCCCAAAAGGAGGTTTTGTCAAATTCAGTTCACAAATTTGGGTACAAATCTGCCCCAAAGTACACACACACACACACACCCGATCACAACCATAAAGCTATAGCTCTTTGATTGGCAGGCTGCCTCTAAATAAGGAGGCTTTGCACGATGGAGAGATTGTGGTGTCATTTCTTCCAGAGAGAGTGAAGAGATTTACCCATCATGCTGCACACTGTTCCATATAGGAACACAACACATACAATTCACCCTCTCTAAAAATAGCTGGAAACTTCAGGCAAGTGGCAGGCGCAGCGCACAATCTCCTCTCTGCACAGCGGGACTAAAATCAGCTCAGTGGACGAATTCAATCACGACTCTAATAATATGCATGGAAATGCGGGGGTGCGTTTCAGTCCATGGACCCGACTTTGAATAATCTCCTCAAACGGAACAAAACCCGTCCCGACCCAAGTGTCTGCCATTAGCGATTTCTCCTCACTGGAGAGAAAGCAGGGAATCCGCACAAACCACGAGATCGAGGGCAATGACATCATCACCAGTAGCATTGGCATGGAGCATCACAACGACATGGTAGAGCAAGTGTTTGTGCTTTTCCGTGGCATTGAGCCCATGCAGACTGTGGCTTTTAGACTGGCTTGGTTGAGTGGAGGCCAAAACCACAGCCGTCCCACAGTGGAATGGAAGTTAACACTAGTACACTAAAAACAATATTTGCTGCCATTTTTGTACACAGTCCCAAAGTAACTTTTTGCCACACCTGCCAATGACGAGGGAATTGAGAAAATAATTCCTGTCATGAAACTTTATTTTTATTGTACACAACCGAGGCAAGTACATGTATTTATGTCACTTGTACCATCACACACAGACTGTCTCTAGGTGATCAAAATCACAATGGGTGATTTTTTTAATTTTGTTTTTACAAATGTACTCTAGTCATGTCGGTTTCAGTGTTAATTTAAATAAATCTATATCTAATCTAATAAACTATCTAATAAAACTATTATAAATGGTTTTCAGTAATTGAAATAACGCTGAAATAAAATAAAACAAATATTATATGAAAAATATCATTTAAAATTTACCAAAATTAGAATGTTGCCTTTAAACTGCAATCAGTTCATGCTGAAGTGCTAAAATGGCTAAAACTGAAAAAATAAATTGCTAAATAGAAATATGAAAAAAATAGAATAAAAATGACAAAAGCACTAACACAATTGCCAAAACTTAAACTATAATTAGAATGAAAAATAAAAAATAACTACAGTAATTCTAAATAATATTGAACACTACAATAGTATATTAATAACAATAAAAGAACACTGGTTGGTTTAATATGTTGGCAAAAAAAGTGTTTTTCATGAAAGATTTTAATTAAATTACCTTAAAAAATGTCATGTGGTATAACTGTTAATTAAATTAAAAGTAAATAAAGTAATATATCGTTCTTATACTCTGAATTAATGTGAGTGCACACTTCCTAATCATTATTTAAAAAAACAAAACACATATATGGGAGTCGCACCACATGACATTTGTTAATTTTGGACACTGCACACACCCCGTCAAAGAATCTTCAATCTATGATACAGACAAATCCTGAAGGTTTGAACATACACTTGCCCATCCAAATCTCTTCCTCTCCCTCTCTATACCCTCACATCCCGTGGGATCAGCCGACCATTTAAATTGAATTCCACATCATTCCAAGAAGCGTCCTCCCTCCTCTGTGACAGATGCGGATGGTTTATTATAATTGGCACCAAAGGCAGAATTTACTTAGTGAGCATGATCTAACTGCCGTCTCAGCTAATGACTATAATAGCAAGCAGACACTATGGGACTAGCTCTCTCTCGCTGTCACACACACACACACACACACACACACACACACACTCTACCCCCTGTAGGCCAAGTCTAACTCTCACATTTATAGCAGAACAGAATTCGTTTAAGCTATGGTTCAGGTTGCTGATATAAGCTCTGACACTGTAACAGCTTCCGTAACCAACAGGAGAATTTGCAAGACATGACATTTTTTGTGCTTGAAATGTTGAACATACATGTGTGTGTGTGCATGTGTATTTATGCCATGGTCTGTCTGAATACTCGATTCTGATTGGCTGGCAGGTGTTGATTAAATTCGTTGAACCGCACATGTAGTTCCAGGTCAGTTTAATCACGTTCTATATTAATGCGCTTCCTATAAACATTGGTAACCATAGTAACATACAGTTACAGTTAAATAGTAATTCAGACGAAAATAACCATCATTTTTATCGTTCCGGTCAAATATTGCAGCGCAAATATTATTAACATCTCCTCTGCGCGTCGGGCGGTTCTTCGCCTCCACGTCGTGCATTCAAATCGTTTAATGCACAGCTAGCCGTTGATTATCCCTTACATATACTCTGAATTTAATGTTGTCATCATTTACTCACCCTCATGTCTCATATTCCTTATTATTCTTGTTTGGTACTTAAGTAACACTTATTATTATTATCACAATTGAAAACAACCAAATTAATATTTTGTTAATAATAATAATATTCTGAATCTTGCATTTGATGATGACACACAAACCCGGATGAAGATGAGGGAGCTGACTTTGAGAGAAAAGCAAGCAGTTTGGATGCTAAAAGAAAAGAGGAAGTCAATTAGAGCTATAGCAAAAACAAAGGGCATGAAGAAATCAAGAGTTTGGAAACCACCAGCAACCAACAACGACCCGATCGGCTGAGAAAACAACAGTAGTTGATGACAGACAAAGCTGTGAAATGAACCCTAAAAGACGTGTCTGTAAAATCACCAACAACTTCCAGAAAGCTGGGGTGATGCTCTGACAATCTACTGTCCTCAGGAGACTTTGACACAGAATTACAGATGCTACACAGCAAGATACAAACCTCTGACCAGCTCCAAAAATAGAAAGGCAAGATTAGAGTTTGCAAAAAAGCACAAAGGTGAGCCAGAAGAGTTTTGGAACTGTGTTTATGGACCGATGAGACAAAGATGAACCTTCATCAAAGTGATGGGAAAGCACAAATGTGGAGAAAAAAAGGGAACTGCAAATGATCCCAAGCATACAGCCTCATCTATAAAGCATGGTGGAGGTGGTGTCATGGCATGGCATGGGCATGCATGGCTGCCTCTGGAGCAGGCCCTCTCAACTTTACTGATGACTTAATGTATGATGACAGTAGCAGAATGAATTTGGAAGGGTACAAAACCATCTTGCCTACCAATATTCAAGAAAATACCACCAGATTCATTGGTGGTATGCTTCATATTGCATCAGGACAATGACCCAAAACACCCTGCCAGTTCAATAGCCAAATAATAGCTTTTAATCTTTTATATCTGCCTTATGTTCAACTGTCCCAATACTTATGCTCACATCAATGAGTGGGATGAACTCTAAAAGTGCTCTTTTAGAGAGAAAAAGTTCTTTTTATTTGGTAAAACATGTATGTGTTGAAACGGCTAATAAGAAAATGTGACATTCTGTAGTTTTGTCTCATATTCATCTTTTCATCATATTTGCAAATGTCTTGACTCCACAGCCAACAGACCAATTTTGTCTTCACTGTTCCAATACTTTTGGAGGGCACTGTATATACATTATCTCACAAAAGTCAGTCCACCCCTCAAATTTCAGCAAAAATTTTAGTATATCTTCTCAAGGGACAATACTACACAAATTAAACTTGTATATATTTTAGAGTAGTCAATGTGCAGCTTGCATAGAAGTACAAATTTACAGTCCTCTAAAAATAACTCAGCTTATAGCCATTATTGTCCAAATAACTGGCAACAAAAATGAGTACACCCTAAGTGAGCATGTCAAAACTGTGTCCAAAGTGTCAATATTTTGTAGGGGCACCATTGTTATCTAGCACTGCTTTAATCCTCCTGGGCTTGGACTTCACCAGAGCTGCACAGATTGTTGCTGGCATCCTCTTCCACTCTTCCATAATGGCATCACGGAGCTGCTGGATGTTAGACACATGGTGAATGCCCCACATGTGCTCAATAGGGTTCAGGTCTGGAGACATACTTGGCCACTCCATCACCTTCACCTTCAGCTTCATCAGCAAGGCAGTTGTCATCTTGGCGGTGTGTTTGGGGTCGTTATTAAGTTGGAAAGCTGCCATTCGGCTTAGTTTCTGAAGGGAGGGCATCATCTTCTGCTTCAGAATGTCTCAGTACATGTTGGAATCCATGTTCCCCTCAATGAACCGCAGCTTCCCAGCACCAGCAGCACTCATGCAGCCCCAGACCATGATGCTACCACCACCATGCTTTACTGAAGGCAAGACACAATTTTCTTGGTACTCCTCACCAGGGCGTCACCACACATGCTGGACACCATCTGAGCCAAACAAGTTTACCTTAGACTCATCAGACCACAGGACATGGTTCCAGTAATTCATGCTCCTGGCCAGGTTGTCTTCAGCAAACTGATTGCAGGCTTTTTTTGTGAGCCAGCATCAGAAGAGGCTTCCTTCTGGGATGACGGCAATGCAAACCGACTTGTTGGAGTGTGCGGTGTATGGTCTGAGCACTGACAAGCTGACCTTCCTCTTCTGCAACCTCTAAAGCAATGCTGGCAGCACTCATGCGCCTGTTTTTTGAAGCCAGCTTGGCCACTGTACTGTACTGTAACTCAGTTTCAGGGTGTTACTGATCTTCTTATAGCCTCGGCCATCTTTGTGGAGAGCAACAATTCTAATTCTCAAATCTTCAGAGAGTTCTTTGAGGTGCCATGAGGTGCCATGTTGAACATCCAGTGGTCAGTATGAGAGAATTGTACTCCAAGCACCAAATTTTAACTGCTCTGAAACAAGATACACAAATTTGTATGGTCCTGTCAAGCAGAAAAAAACATGAACATGATGAATAGGACATGTGGCTTTGCATGGTTAAACGACGTATAGCTATTTTCACGTAGGGTGTACTCACTTTTGTTGCCAGCTTTTTTGACAATAATGGCTGTATGTGAACATAATGAGTTATTTCAGAGGACAGTAAATCTTTACTGCTATACAAGTTGCACATTGACTACTCTTTTCTATAGTTTCATTTCTACAATTTAATTATGAAAATAATCATTTCTTTTTAAAAATCCTACATACCATAAACGTATAGATTAGATTAGATTTAAGATAAATTATTACCTAATCATAACCTGTGCAGCTATGATATAAGGGTTTCAAATTTTCAGCAAAAATTAATATATTTCATCAATAAAATTAAATAGTATCACACTAAAAAAAGAGTGCATGTTCTAGAGTAAACTAACTCTATTACTGAACATGAAACAATATTAACATTCCCTCAACAGTATACAGCACACACACACACACAATCTCTCAGCCATTCTAATAACAATTCTCAAGTCTATTGTTTTTTCCAGCATGACACAGATGTTATAAAGATGTCAAGTGCAGAGAGAGCAAGATTCGAAAAGGAAATAATTACCACCATCCTCAGGGAAAAGAGACGCGTAAACACATCACAACCACTTTTACAGACCAGAAAATATTTCTAAAATAGTGCAGCTGACTGATGCTTAAGAAGTGAGAACTGATAGTTTTTCTGTTGATTTATCAATATATCACAACATCAAAAAAATAAAAAAATAAAATGAAGTTACATATACATACATACATACTGTATATATGTGTGTGTGTGTGTGTGTGTGTATATATATATATATATATATATATATATATATATATATACTGCAGATGTTCAACAGTGTTCACAATGCCAATTATCTATCACAACAGTTCATTAACATTAAAGAAAATGTACAACAGTTGAAGTGCCGCCACATCACGCACAGATATCATATTATAGCCACCTCAATATGATGATCATAAACCACTCAGTGATGCAAGACACAAAGTCGAGGGCAACGGTTGTTTCTCCTCGTGTGACACCTTCTCATGCACGTAAAGCACAACTTTCCAGAAGCATTTCACATTAATTTCAACTTGTGGTTGAAAACTTACCAGTGCAAAATGCTATAAGAAGTACAGGTTTCAAAGAAACGTGGAGTTTTCTGCCAATTAACTGTTAAAACATTGATTTTTGTTATGATTAAGTAATAGATTTAGCACGTACAGTTTTGGAGAACTGTGTACAGGAATTGTGCCACAGGTCTCTGCTTGTGAACTACTCTGCGATAAACACTATTCATTTTCCACTGGGGAATGATTAAGTCACACAAGCTAAACTTTAATTGAGGTTTAGACCTTGTATGCTGAAGACAGCAGACTACAACAGATTAAAGGTTAGGTCTTGAGCCAGCACCTGTAATTAAATGATTTTTCCATTGTAAAAAAACAAAACAAAAAAACCTTTCCTGAAATGCAATCCAATTCAAGATAACAGGCGAGTTGATACTGCCATTTTTGATTTGCTATTCAATGTAATTTTACAGCACTGTAACCATTTTATGGTTCAAGAGAGCCCTTTTTCTGGGTCAAACTTACTTGCAGCCAGCAAACTGCATGTTAAATGTAAATTTCCTGTAAAGGAAATAAATAAAAAATAAATAATAAAATAAAATAAAAATTAGTTTGCAAAATGTAAATATAAATAAGGTTGCTATTTTCTTCTGTCACTTGAGATATGGCAGTGTCTTTCTGCCTTGAGAATGTAGACATAACAAGGGCACAGAAACAAAAAAAAAACATTCACCCCACAATGTTACCATTCCTATCCAATAGTGGAATATGAAATATGACTACAAATATGTTGGAACACATTCCTTACAAGGGACTGAAAGCACTTTGTTCTACAGAAAGGCCTTGAAATCAATCAAAGGGGCCTGGCTGAGGGAAGTTAATTCCATGGTGTGCGAGAGTAGACATATTAGAAGATCGGTAAGACATTTTCTTCTGTTTGAGTGCTGGAGGAATTTATTCTACAAGGACAAACTGTTAATTCACGCGCCAGGCTTGATTTGTGCTTCATAGAGTCGGCCTCGGAGAGTCCAAACAAAAGCTGCATCTAACAAACAAAATATACAGCCTTAAAGCACAGTCAATTTGAGTAAACAGCATCTGTGACATTCATAAATATATTCAGCTTGCAGCAACAATATTGAACAAATGACAGTAAAATTATGACTGTTTTAAACAGAAGCAAGGAATTTTGAGGGCCAAAACTGTGATTAAACAAACAAATATCTATCTAATAAATATACACTTTCTCTCTCTCTCTCTCTCTCTCTCTCTATATATATATATATAAACACACACAGACACACACACACGCATATATACTCCAGTATTCACTATTGACCTACTACTTATTATATTATTATACATAAATATGTTCATGTTCTGTCTGTCTGTCTATTGTCTTTATACTGTGCATATACAGTACACGATAGATAGATAGATAGATAGATAGATAGATAGATAGATAGATAGATAGATAGATAGATAGATAGATAGATAGATAGAAAGATAGATAGAAAGATAGATAGATAGATAAAGAACATATTTATGTATAATAACATAATATTACAGTATGTCTACAGGAAAGCTATACTGGGAAACTATAAAAATTGCGAAAACTGAAATCAGGTAAAAACAAAATCATTATTTTTGTGAAATTTGTCCTCTTCAATAAAATGAATACAAATGTCAGGCTAGAGTGAGTTTTTTCATTTTACACAGTTAATAACAATGTATACCAAAACAATTGTTTGTTTTTTGTTGTTGTTGTTTTTACATTTTTTAATATTTCACATAGGTTGTTTAATAGCTGGTTCTAATTGTTAGAACATGCCCTGCAAATGTGTTCAATAAACCATATATTTTTCTTGGGAATTAAAAGTGGAAATGTTCAACAGCTTTTTGTAGCCAAGACTTGTGTCAAGTTGACATTCAAAAATAAATCTCCACTGAGAGACACTAACTGGAGTAAATAGTGTGACAACTTGCCCCAGATTCCCCTACATAACAAAAACCTTTATAAATCCACTTGAGATTACTTTTTGGACTTTGTTAGCTCATCGTACACAATGAATGTAATGTAGAAGCAACCAGTGTTCTACTTGCATTAAATGCTGGGGACTGAGAAGAGGAATGGAAATAAAGCGACTCAGGGGAGAGCAGCGAGAAGTGACCTGAACTGGCTCAAAGACAGATACCCACTCTAAGTGATGATGAGGACATGAAGAAGAAGAAAAAAAAAAAACCCAGCATGCCCCACTTACTGCCTGCATTTCATTCAAGATATTAGAGTAACCTGGAACTAAACTAGGTCTGTGAAAACTTGATAAACGTTAGATCCAACAGTTGGACCCTTACGCTCTAATGGCTGTATGTGTTACAGTAGCTCTCTGCATTATTGATGCGCGTTTGGACTCATGGTTTATTCAGGAAGTGCTGCATTGAGTCATCTGCTCCACTGAGAGGGGTTTTAGCAATCCCTCATAGTGCCATTTGGGTTACACCGAACGCCGATCCAACCCATTGATCATTGATCCAACGTGAACACCAAAAACCAGGTGTGGACTTGAGGGAAACATCCCTCCCATTGTCACCTTCTCACGCAATGAAATGTTGGATACACACACACCCACCCACACACACTCATAGAGCACTCTGCTATAATGAGCTGCTCTAATTTCACAGCAGATGGAAAATGTCTCTTTTCTTGCTCCCTCTCGTTGACGGTAGCCAGGCTGTGGCCTAGGATCGGGCAGGCCGTATCAAGTGATGGGGAAAGGGTGAAGTGGCTGGTGACTAGCTTAACCACAGTGGAAAAACTGCCTCAGCCCTCATCAATATTTCAGCCGTGCCTGCTGAAAACCAATACCGGCCGACATATTCCATCTTGTCATTGGAAGAGCGGATCGAATGCCGCGCCTTGACATGCTAACATTGTCGCCTTACAAACGGTGATGTAAAGCCTGATGTATTATTCATCGTTTCTCCAGAGGAGGAGGTGGAGGGCTGACGGAGGAGGCGGAGAGGCCATGTAACGGAGGAGGTCAAGGAGAAGTGAGTGAGATGATGAAATGAAAGAAGTCATTTCAGACATGCCCCTCCGGGCTAATGGTCGCAGGGATGTGATAACAACGGCGAACCCAAATGCCACGGTAATTAGCAGGCCGGTTACACCGCTAGGTTAGGGCAGTAGTCGGTGGGTCACCAACGTCATACTGGAGGCAACTGGCCTTTGCGTGCACTGTTTCCTCAGAAACGGACTGATCTCCAGTTCCATCCACTGTCGAGTGACCTGGCCGCTGCCCTATCAATTATTCAACAGGATTCTGTAATCACACATTACATACATCATCCCAGGACAGTGCGTAAGAGTACATTTTCCTGCAGCAGATGTTGTGGTAATTATGTCATATGTCACTGCATATGCACAGGGCTGTCTGCCAATTAGATCTGAATTGAGAGTATTATTTAAATCGAGTACATTTCTAATATTTTGCATTGACTTTGAACTGCGGTAACTAGATGTTTAGGTTACACATGTTAGGGTGTCCTTTTTACAGTGTAATTATACATTTAATTACTGAGTAACATTAATTAACTAATTTGTGGTGGGGTTAGGATTTGGTATCTGCATATAATTATGCATAATATATATGGTTATTATAATAGTAAGTACATGTAACGTGTAACAAGGACACCTTAAGATAAAGTGTTACCAATGTTTGATTTGAATGAAATTAGAATAAAAAAAAGAATGAAAGCCAAACTAATTTTTTTTTAAAACTGCTCGAAGTGTACTTTATAATAACGCATTTAAATTTTCAGTATGATTATTTATTTAAGTAACTGAAAACAATATAAAGAACAATTAATAGCAAAATCTGTCCGTTTGATTTTTTTTCCCAGTATTAAACCTAATTTATAGAAACAGAGTATGTATATAGGGCAATTCAGTAAATGTACCTTCCTGTCATTCAATTCAACATTCTGTGGGGCTCATGAATTAAAAATGAGCCAGTTCCTAAAATCAGAATTTTTACAGATACTCCGTAAAAAAACAAATGTTTTAGTCCTCGTGGTTGATTACTGTTATACTATATTTAATAATATTGGCCGACAAATGATTTGGTTTTTGTATTGTGCTGCACTGAATCATCTTGTAGTGCTTATATTTTATGTTATTGAAAACATAAAAATCTGCACAACTAATATTATATCTAACAGAAAGCTGTAGCTTAAAGGGAATGTCTGATAAATATATTATTTAATACTTAATGTAAGCAAACCTTTTCCAACTTAAAAGATTCCCAAAGGCTTTTTTTTATGATTTAATCATAGTGTGACGCACAAGGGGGATTTTTCTGCCCTTTGACAGATAAAAGGAGTAGGAAAACAGAGAAAGAACACGAACAAGAGAGGAAATGACTGTATGTCTAGAGCAGACCGTTTCACCACACCCCTTTTTTCATTACCAGATGGTACAATCCACATGCACTCAGATCAGGCGAATAACCCTTAGTCACAGTTGTCCAGATAATGACCCGAGCCCGGCCCCTCCCCTGCTTCAAACAGCTATTATTTACTGGCTTATCTTTGCTTTCTTTCCCAAGGGGGCAAAGGGGCAGGTGGGCAGACTGGTGGCACAGAGGGCCGTTTTACTGTAAACTCCCTCCAAAAGCACCCCACTCATCAGAGGCTGATTGTTCTGGCTTCCCCTTTTCCTCCCATGAGGCATGAGTCTTTGGTTAGTATAGATTTAGCCAGAGTGTAAAGCGCTTGTGTTTGCGTGTCATTGCAAACTGTTGAACCAACACATACACACCCATAAAGGAAAATAACAAAATAACCTCTAAAGAAAACTCAGAAGATGAGCTTCAATTTCAGCAACTCATTTCCCCGAACAAGACCTGTTTATTATCCGGGCTAAATCCTCAGTTGATCTCGATTTTATGAGCCCTCGTCTGCTTTCGCAGCGGCTCTTACAGCTCTAATGGATGTTTGGCCCTCATAATGACTCCCATTTCATAAATATCATGTGCTCCTGCCGCAGATGTGGAGTCGTTCCAGACAGACAGCACCTTCTGTGTGTGTGTGTGTGTGTGTACGCTTACATTAGTAAACATAGTGGCAGCATGTGTGTGCTTGTGTGTTGACTAAAGTTATTGATAGGGAGAGTGACTGGAGTGTAAACAAGTTTGTTGATGTAATCATATTATATCTCTGTTTTTCCTTCCACTTTGGAACTTTCAGTTCCTTTTCTTTTTACCACAGAGACGAACCGCAAAACAAAAAGAGAGACCAGTCAGGGAAAATTCTACTTAAAAAAATGATTCATCTTGTTCCAAACCTGTATGACCTTTCTTTCTTCCATGGAACAGAAAAAGAGATGTTTAGAAGAATGTTCATGCTGCTATTTTCCATACAATGAAAGTGAATGATGAACGTAAAAGTGATGTAAAGCTCCAAAAATGATAAAAATCACCACCTGTGTGCTATACTCCAAGTATTCCAATGCATTTTTAAAAACTTATACAGCCGTAGCTTCACAGCCACTGCTCATCTTTCACTTTCATTGTATGCAAAACTCTTGTGGTTTATGGAAAACAGAAAACAATACAGGTTTGGAATGACATGAGGGTGAGTAATTGACAGAATTTTCATTTTTGGCTGAACTGTCCCTTTAAGCATTGTTAGGCAGGTTTTACTTGTACAGAGATTTAGGCAGACAGACATTTTAGGCATGACATAAAAATTCAGCCTTATATGGCTGCTTAGATAGACAACACATATCTGGTCCAAAGTCACAAGGGACACCCACATAAACAAACAGGTAGCTAGTCACAAGATTTACAATTTTCCATAACCTCAAAGGGTGGATCACTGATTGGTGATTATGTCACATAAGTCACAAGGTTAACGCTAAAGTGCATCTGACAGAGTGAATCACATATACTGTATTGCCACTGGGATGGGAACTTCCACACCAGTCAGTCCACAAATGCCAGCATCATCAAAAAATACCCCAAATGCCCATACCTGATGATTTACTGAGACTGACAGAGCATTATTCACATGGCCCAGAAAGCATTTGGACACTTAAGCCACATGTATATAGTCATGCATACACGTAAATATATACTGTATATCTTTCTTTTTTTTTTCATTTTCATTTTTAGGAGCCACTAAACATGCATATGACATCTACACATGACTTCTAAACTATACTACATATGAAACCCTCAAAGCTTATTTGATATCTCTCAAACTCCTCTAACTGTTCAGTTGTCTAAAGCAACATGATGTGTACATACAGCAAAAACAAAGAATGGCTGGTGTCGAGTTATCCAGAGGACTGAGAGGGACTGAGAACGGCAGATAGGCAGCTGTTGACGAGTTGCCCAGTTCTGATGCAGAGCCCCAGGTGCTGCGGCAGACAGCTGTGGAAACATTGGGGGAATTCCCACTGGCTTTTAGGGAGATTTCCCTCCAAACTCTTTAATACAGAAGCTTCCCAAATACAAACACTGGGCCACCGGATCCCAGCCACACTCATTACTGAATGAGCGTTCAGGCTGAGTCACATAAAAAGTTCGGCATATGTCAGAACAGTGAACTGACCTTTACAGAGCGTGAGCTAATTTACAACAACTGTCATGGACGCAATGACAGATGAACAGCAGCATTCTTGTCGCTAAATAACGAGAGGAATTCGCTTGTGCTGAGCTAAGCATGATTTACCTTATATGGAGGTGACCCTGACAAACCAGATTCTTGGCACATAACAAACACAAACACACACACACACACACACACACACACGTGCACACAGTCTAGTCTTTCTGAGCTAGATCATGTGATCTAAAAGGGAGCCAAAAGGGAGGTAGGAATGGAAGTTGGGGGATACCCTATAGTGGAAATATCAAGCCTTGATCCAAACCTCTTTCCAAGACCACCGTCATAGTCCTTGACGATATTTAAAGAACTCGTCCTGCTCGTAAATCAGACTTGAGTCACATTTCAGAGTTGTGTAAGGCTTTCACCTTTTTGGGGATCCCCTTCACTTCCAGTAATGCGAAGGGTCACTTTTCAAGAGCCCTGGGAATTCCACACATACATGGACATTCCCATTCAGAACTCTTTGAAATAAAATCTCCAATAAGCAGATCACACGTATATTCTTTGCTCTTTATATCGTAGGGTTCCTGAAACCCTCTGCGCTAAGCCACTTTGCTTCTCTGTGTCTATAAAAGGGAATTTTTCTCATTCTTCTTATCAGAGTCCAGCCTTGGTGTCTCTGGGGGCTGAAAGGTTCAGTCAGACAGGCTTTTATTAACAGTTCTGCCAGTCTGTGAAACCCCACAGTGATTGGAGAGGTGGTTATAAATGGTGCCCGGCTACGGCCAACTGAGCCTTTTTTTGAAAGAAGGAACGCTTACATTCACACATTTACTAGTTCAACAGGAGGGAAAAGGGATCTTGAAGTGGAGATATGAAATGGCTGAAGACATAAAAATGCACTAGCCTGACCTTTTGAGCTACATCATTAGAGCATTGTGGGCCATTGGAGGTTGCACGGCTCAGGCAGTGGAATAAGGTGTTAATGCTGTGTAAGACAAAAGAGAGGAAACCCTCCATCAGTTTCTACATTATGGATCAATGACAAATAAGATTGTCCATAATAAAGGAAAAAAAATAATTTATTTATCTGTTTTTTTTTTTTTTTGGTAATATCCTTTTTTTGAAAAATGACAAATGAAAATCAATTATTTATCTTTAAATTTAAAATGTGTCAAACAAAAAGGAAAGTCCTTATGTATTTATTTATTTACAATTATTTTAAAATGTCCGTTTTCAAGAAAAGTATTTCCTTATACCACACATAAAAATAAATACATTTTTAAGGTAAACTTTATTTAATTATATTTATTTATTACAAATATTGTGAATTATTACTTAATAAATATCATTATGTTTTGGGTAGTTTAGAACCTGACCAAATCTTTCAATGTATAAAACAACAAAACAAAACAAAAAACAAAAAACAAACTCTAGGACATAATTTCCTGTTTTTTCTTTTTAAATTTTTTCTGAATGGGCTTCTACAAAGCAAGTGAGTGAGTGAATAAATAAATAAATAAATAAATGTCATGTCAAACTAATTTTGAAATAGGCTTTTTCTTCATTATGATATTGTATTACCCTGACATCCACTAACCCACATCAAAAACATGACAGGTTTGACTGAAAAAAAGTGACTATGTTATGAAAAACAGTCTGCTCTACAAACACAGATGGAATTGCATGTGGAAAAACAGTGATCAAACAATAAAAGACAACAACACTTCAAGTGAAGGGCTGAATGCATGTCTGAAATGTTTACACAGCACTAATGAAGTGCTGGAAGGTATTTAATGGTGTGTGTGTGTGTGTGTGCACACGTGTTTGTACGCATTCACCTCCATGCTGTCGTGGGTTTGGCAGAAAGTCAGTGGGAGCTAAATAAAGCAAGCATTATTCTCCCCTGCTCTACTGTCAAACAGCGTGCCACACACACACACAGACACACACAGCGACCTCTGGCCCTGCCTGACATACAGTATTTGGGGTCTTTTATCATTTTGACAAGACAAACTTCTTGACATTCCGCTGAGAGAGACTGCATGCATATGGTTTCTAAACCTTCAGCATTAATAATGGCGAAATAAAAGGGAAGTTAAATGTAGAATGCCGGTCTGACTCATCCTGCGCTTATTGCGTATGTGTGTGTGTAACAGCACTGCTGACTATCTTTTTTGTCTTGCAAATAAGACCTTGCTTTCCAGTGCAGTGCAGCTTCTGAATAGATGCACACACCTGTGTGTGAGTCACAGATCACACACAAATACACACAGTGTCACTTGCCTTGTTGCCAGCTCACCTCTATTATGCTTTCAGGCCATCTTATCAGCAGGCCCAATGATCAATGGTAATAATTAGTCACAGCAGAGAGAGATCAGATGAAAAACAGAATGTTAGATACAAAGTTCCACAAGACTGCATCCTACAATCAATTGACTGTCACATGAAAGAATTACACAACAAAAAAGTAAGTTGTTTATCAGCATATTATATCTTAATTTTTTAAGTTTAAGATATGAAACTTGTTTAAATCACAGGCCATGTTAAATCAGATGTACTCTTTGTACTCACAATGATTAGTATGGTATATATATTTTCGAGAAAAGATTCAGTTGAACAACAATGAGTCAAAAAGTAATATTTTAGGTTAACCGTCACATCAAAGAATACTGCACTACATACAAAAAAAAAAAAAAAAAAAATATCAAGCTTTTTTAAGAGGGTAAAATGGTACAAAATAAGTAAAAAAAAATCTGCCAAAATAATAATAATTAAAAAAAGTATAGTTTATTATCAAAAATATAATATAAAAAGTTTATTAAAAATAGACGTAATTCTAGTAAATCAAATTAAGTTAAATTATAGTAAATTAAATTAAGTACATTTATCTTGTTTTAAGGATATTTAGATATTTTTCACTGAAAAACAAGACTAAAATACTGATTGAGAAAATTGATTTTTCCCTCCTAGTGTAGAGATGCCAGCTCAGTGAGCACTTTATCTCATCTTTCCTAAAGATTTTGCAAATTTGTTTAGAATCTCAATCAAGAGAGCAGGCGAGGGTGGGGAAAAAGAAGGAAAAAAAACAGTTATGCATTTTAAATGAGACTGAAAGTAAATACTGCTTTAATATTTGACATGTTGAGATTAAATTTAACTGAAAAAAAAAAAAGATGATTGCAACAGTGGAAAATACATTATGCATATCTGTTCCAAGGCAACTAATACCTCAGATAGCAGCTCAATAAAAACACTGATTATAAAGGCATCACATTTTCCAGACACCTTTTATCCGTCAGAATATGTTTGAAAACACTAGTGAAGTAACTAAGGAGATATGTGAGCACAATTACTTGGCAAGTTGTAGCAATAATGGATGATACAGTTAAACATACATCATAACCGTCGACCCATATATCCAACGTTAGATGTCTTTAATTCTACTTTGCAAGAGTAATGATATTTATGCATTTTCCGTTTTTAATATTGGTGGTAATCTGTGGTTGCTTTGGAGCACTTGAGAAACACTGAATTGGAATTCAATTCGAATGAAAGAATCAAATATAAATGCTATTTGAATTTGAATTGCTCATATGCAGTGATATCAGTCAATTATGAACTGCTGTAACCATAGTAACTAAAGTAAACACTAAAGTAAACAAAGCCACTTCTGAGTCAGTTCAGTTGTGATGTTACAGAATGCAGTTGTCACTCTAGTTTAAAACTGACCTGTGTGTGAACGCAACATATTTAGAATTTTAAAATGGGACTGACAGCCGTATTCTGCTGCTGTTTGAACTTCTAAACATCCCCAGCTGAACCCCATTAAAACAAAGTGCTGTAAGAACAGACCATTATTTTGATCTGTTACGCCTCTGTCTCTCTTATTTTCGTCCTCCGTCTATCATTTTCTCCTTCTGTCTCTCTCAAACAGCCCTCATTCTTTTATTACGTGTATATTGATGACGATGAATCTAATAGTGCAAGATATAACGAACACTACATACATCTGGCCTCAGTAATATGTGAGCATTTAAACCATGGCAATCTGTTTTATAACAGTTTTTGAAATAGAAACATAAATGTGCTTGTGTGAAACATGAGTGTCCTTGCAAATTTGTAATGGGTGTCTCATAAACCCACACACACACACACTTTTCTTTTCATCTCCCCATCCAGTCTGAACAGCCTGAGCTACAGTTAGGAGGAGAAAAGTGTGTATTTATAGAAAAGCAGACTGACTAAAATGGCTGAATGACTGGTTGTGTGGCAAAACGTTATATTTAACGCACCATGATGTCAACACCAGGCTGGACCGTTGCCATGGTTTCTCCCTCACTTGGCTGAGGAGGGCACTTCTTATCAGCAATATACAGGGACAGATGTTGAGGCACAGTGATGGGCTCACACACACACACACACACACACATACATACACGAGAGACATGGCAAGCAACAATAGACCATACTGAAAAAGTCATAATGATGTATCTGGTGAAAGCGATGCGGTTTGCCAGACACATGCGAAGACCTGGTAAAAATCACTGAGCGAATAAATATTGCTGTAAATGCCTGGAAAACTATTTTTATTTAATTACAGAGCTGTGGATGTTGATGAGGAAAGTGGTGAACCCACACCGAGCTATTAGCTCGTCTGAGGAGGCTGATGTGTGCGGCTCATTTCACTACCTTAACACGCAAACACAACACCAAATATAGCCATGCTGTGAATGTCTTAGAACCGATTCCTGCAGCACCTGCATGCGACACTAGACATTACAAAAAATTATGATTCTTAAATCATTAAAATCACAAAAGTTTTTAATGAAGTCTCTTATGTTCACCAAGGACTGAATTGATTTGTAGTAAACACAGAAATATTATTTCAATTTGAAATAAGTATTTTCTATTTGAACGTTTTTTTAAAAATGTAATTTATTCCTGTGATGCAAAGCTGAATTTTCAGCATCATTAGTCTAGCCTTCAGTGTCACGTGATCCTTCAGAAGTCATTCTAATGCTGATTATATACATATAGTAGTGAGAAATGAGAATAACATTGTGTTGCATTGCAGTAATGAGAATTAATTATTAATTATATTATTTATTTATGTGCTTGTGTGAAATGAGTTCATAACGAAAATACACTAACAGCCATCCCCCAAAATACTGCCATGATAAATAAATACTTTCAAGTTATATAATAATATAAATAATATAAAATATAATAATTTTATATATAATATAATATAATATAATATAATATAATATAATATAATATAATATAATATAATATAATATAATATAATATAATATAATATAATATTTTTCTTCTTTTTTATTTTAGGGTTGAATATGGATTTATTCTTGACAGGTTTTTCCCAAACCTTTTAAAAATAAAGATTCTTCCACAGTTCTCTGCAGCACCTTAAATTCTTTAAACAGTCCTCTTCTTTTCAAGGATCATTTTTATCAATGTAGGTATCTAGAATTGCTATACCCCATATATACTCATGATCCCAACTCAAATGTCACATGACGTCAATTTTACGAGTATCTCCACAGCTGGCCATCAATCTTACACTCATGACAGAAACAGGTAGGTGGACACATATAAGATGCAGCTGACATTCTGAAATCACAAATACAGATGAATACATAATCATCCATACACACTAAAACTAAAACCTTCATTTATTATTTTCTTCATATCGTGGCCTGTTTGTTAACATTACACAGTTTTCCACCCGTTTTCAATTTGGTCTTAGCAATTTCCTTTTTTCATAGCTGTATTTTTCTTTGCATAGCTTTCCCTCTATTCTCCTGTCCTTCAAAAGTAAAGAAGCCCTATTTTGAAAAAATAGGCTATTACATCACATTACGCATGTTGCAAAAAAAAAAAAAAAGAGCAAAAAAAGGAAAAAAGTCTGAAATACGTCACATGACGCAAGTTCCAACTGAAAATCAAACGAAAAGTATTAAACTGTTTAGTGAGTCACATCCATTGCTGTCGAGTACAATAATGTGAACTAAGTAGCCTTGATGGCTCTTCATAGAGCTTGTAGTAAAGTAGTCCTAAGGCATGTTATCTGTCTGGAACACTAAAAGGGCTGTGAAGCTGAGGAGGAGAGAGATAGAGACACTCCAATAATCCTGAAACCCCTTAAAGTGAAAGATTCTGTGACTTCTGTGTCCCTTTCATATGCTTCAGTGATTCACATGTTAATATATTCCATTACTGGGATAACAGAGACACATTTTTTTTATATTTGGATAGTATATAAACCTTTTATCGTGTGTGTACTTAAAACTGTGCGTCAACCCTGTTACTATAATATTTTTCTTTATTAATTCATAATTGATTCACGTTAAAAAGCAACAACTCACATTTCCAGAATATCTCTTCAAAGGCAAGCTGGCATCTCCTTTTTTAATCACTTATTTTGGTAAGTTGTTAATTGTCAGCCCTGTTACAAAGATTTTGTACAGTAAACAACTGATTTTTGGAGAAAAAAAAAATCTTTCTGATAATCATATCGTAGCATTGTAATGTCTAGAAATGGCTAAATGAATGATAAAATTGCATCTCACTAGGTTCTGGTGCAAAGTGTCTTTCTGATAAGATGTTTAAAATCTTACAGAAATTTACCTAAAAATCACTTCAAAATGAAACAGCTTCATTTTATAGATTGACGCATCTTTCCGCTTTTCAATCACTGCCAAGTCACAAGTGTTACGAGAATGGGGGAGGTGACAGTGGAGGAATCAAAAGTGAGAGAGAGAGAGAGAGAGAGAGAGCGCAATGCTGAGCTGAACACGCACAGAAAGACATTGGTGCTATTTTTAAGCCAGTGCGTCTGAAATATGTAGGGAATCAGATCTGAGAATAATTTTCCATTATGCATGCATGTGCAGAATTCTCTATGAAATAAAGCACTGCAAATCAGGGGCGTTTTACACATTCCACTGAAGCATGTGACTGCACTATGCAGCACAGTGCTAAAACAAAGCAGCAGTCGAGCCGACGGGACCCTTATATGCTAATCAGAGGAGCCTGAAATGTCACACACACACACACACTCACCTACATAAAATGAATCCCTACAGATGAACTGAAATGATGTAGAGCTGACAGGAATAGATTAGAAAACTGCCATTTTGAGGTAGAATTGAGTCTGTTATTAGCTATATTTCCTTTGTTTTACTTAATTTTATATATAATTTTACATATACAAATATATATTATATGACTGTATGTATAGACACACACAACTGTTTATCCATTTAGGGTATCAAAAAATAATAGTAAAGATATGTATAAGGTTACAAATGATTTCTATTTCAAAAAAATGCTTTCTATTCATGTAAATATCCTGGAAAAATATTATGTTTCCCCAAAAATATTCAAGCAGCACAACTGTTTCAACAGTGATAGTTATACAAAATGTTTCTTGAGCAGCAAACCAGCATATTTTTATTGTATTTTTACCAGCATATTTTTCTTTTATATCTAATTTTTATTGTTTTATAGAAAAAATGTTATTTTACATTGTAAAAATAATTTTACATATTACTGTTTTAATGTATTTTTCAATAAATATATGCAGCCTTGGTGAAAGAGTTTTCATTCTATAACATAAAAAAAAATCTTAACAGCCACACTTTTGAATAAAAGTAAAAACAAAAATACTGAAATCACCAAATCAGAAACACACACATGCATATACACACACACACACACACATACACAAGAGTACTCTACAACAAATATCAAAGTCCAAATCAAAGCATGATTAACCAACCTCAAGGCCTTCTTATTACAGTATAAGCCTTTAAGCTGCTATCATCAGCCACTGAAAATGCAGAGTCAGATATCTGTGACTGCTCTCCACAATCCCATCATTCCACATTCACTCTGAACTGCCTGACCCCTCCGCCAAACACTCAGATACCTGGAAAACAGACCTCTATTTCACAAAACACACTTATACATGAAATAAGTTATAAGTACTGAGTTACCTAGAAGGGGAAGGAGATAAACACAGATTAACAGCAGACACATAACACCAGACTAACTTTCCGATGGACTTGGGCAGAAGGCATGACCTCTTTTTACACATGTAGGACAATGTACATATGAGTCTTCATTGGACAGTGTAGTTGATATGGGTTCAGTGGTTGTGAGCTGGTGTGTGTGTCAACAGTGTTAATTATATAATGAAGCCAGTGTTATCGCTGGGGGGAACGAGAGGGCAAATTTAGCTTATTTAAGACAGAGAGGAAGGAGTAATCTCACATCTTCCCACTCACATCAGGGTAATCACAGTCTACACAAACACGCAGTGTGTATCAGAGCTCATTAGCAGCTTGGTATATTTGTGATTGTGTGAATCAGATGTTTAGGCCTATAGCAGAAGAGACTCTCATGAAGTATAAGACTCAAAACTTCACAGCACACACACAGCTTCATAACGGCATGACTAAAGCACTGTGGATGCTCTGTCAAGTGTGTGAATGTGAATCTTTTACCTCTGCTTGAGCTGTTACAGAAAACACACACACACACACACACACTTTTGGGTAGTAATTAAATCATTTGTGCTGTAGAGTTGGACAGAGTGTTCACACTCTGATGTTCCCTTCGGATGAGTTAAGCTGGACTCTAGCAGTGAAGAAGTGTTAAAAAAAAATAAAAATAAAAAGTGGAAGCTGCCTCAGAGAAAAATCTAAACAGATTGTGAGAAATTTGAAAGGAAAAATAGTCCCACTGAGATATACAGTTGGAATTGGGAGAAATTTGGTCACAATTTTGATATAAAGCTACAACGGTCACACTTTTATTATTGACTAACTATTAACTACAACTTTTGCCTCAATAAACTCCTAATTACTGCATTTTTAACAGTTAGTAAGTTGTTATGTTTAGGTATTGTAGGATTAAGGATGGTCATGCAGAATATGTGCTTTATAAATTCTAATAAACATCTAATATGTTAATAATAGGCATGCTAAGCAACTAGTTAATAGTGAGAACTGGTCCCTATACAAAAGTGTTACCGCTACAATTACAACAAATAAATCTTGGAGATAATGTATAACTATAAGGTAACAACTGTAAGATTATACATTGGGGTCAGTCATTTTATTTATTTTTTGCAAGTATGTATTTAGTGTTACTTTTATTCATCAAGGATGCAGTAAATTGATCAAAAGTGGCAGTAAAGGCATTTGCATTTAATAATTACCATTTCAAATAAATAAAAACATTTTGAACAGCAGTGTATAAAGTCACAGCTGTAAGATTATGAAGTCCTACATGGGAGATGTAATGTTCGCTATGTGGTTGCTAAGGTCTTTGAGTGTTTTTGGTACAATATGGTGTTCGGGTGGTTTCTATTTTGTAAGACCTGATCCCCAGGTCTCAAATCATTGTTAATCTTAATTTTTAAGAAATAACCCACAATGATGCCAACCCAAGCAAACACTACTAATAAATAATAGCTACACTGAAAAACATCTCCCCTGAAACTTTCAATTTTTAATTAATCATTAATGAATGTTTTTTAATGTACATAAAGTCCATTTTTGACAAGTGAATGGCAGGATTCTCTCAAATACTGTCATTGTACATCTACTTTTTGCAACACATTGTTTCAAATTAGCAGCTCCATAGAGAAGCTCTGTAACTCCTCAGCAACAAAGCGGGTTCATTTCCTCTCTACATGACACTATAATCAACACACAAAGACCCGGGAAGCTTTGTTTCATAAATCAGTTGTGTGGTGTCTTTGGACAACTGTACCCAGAATAACGCATGTTGATCTGATTTGATTGTAAGAATAGTTAAACATATGGCCATGCTGAATTGTGGGGGGAAAAATGTATAGAGATGGCCCTTTTAGTTCAGTTAAAGAAACAGTTCACCCAAAAATGAAATTTACTCATTATCAAGTTTTTCCAAACCTGTATGAGTTTCTTTCTTCTGTTGAAAACAAGAAAGTTGGTAACCAAACAGTTGATGGTAGCCATTGACTTCCATAGTAGTTATCCATCTTCTTCAAATGATCTTTTTATATTCAACAGACAAAAGAAACTCACACAGGTTTGGAACAACTTGAGGATGAGTAAATGATGACAGTTTTTCCATGTACTAATTTCTGTACAAAGATGCCATATAATACAAACTCTATGTTTATGGCCCATTTACATCAAAGACAATAACTATAATGATAACTATAAAGTTTTTACAATCATTATATAATTCTATGAGAATAGGCAAGGCCATACTACAACTATAATGATAACGACAAAAAGGAAAACGATTTTTTCCAGCTGATGAATAGTAAAAACATTGACAGCCAATCAGAATCCATCCGAGTTAAAGACCTTGACTCATCCTGTACTCAGGGGTGTGTTCAATTTATTTTGTCCAATTAAATGCTTCCTTGAATGAGGATGTCCCTTCCCCCAATACCATCTATTTCTGAATACCAAGTAGTAATTCATGCTCATTACTGTTAAGTAAACGATAATATTTTTTTGGATTGGATCAATGAGCGCTACTGTACATGCCAAGCAGAATGAGGAGATAAATATGGAGGCGTCTTGGCAAGTGAGTGTTGGTGTCTAGGGCACGAGGCCTCAGGGACGTCTTCATTAAGCTCATGACATATTGGGGCTGCGAGTGTCGATTCTGCAGGCCTCTCTAGACCCCCTCAGTCTGTGTGTTAGAGAGGACAGTCTCACTCTCCTGTGATACGTTAATTACCTCCTGCAGACACAATTCAGCTCCTGTAGGAGTCAGGAGAATGGGGCTCTTTCCCCCAGTCAAACAGCAATTTACTCCTCTGTCTCTCTCTGGTTCTCCTCTCTTCCCCTTTCTGTCACCCAATCTATTTCTATCTCCTCCTCTCCACCTCTCGCTCCAAATAAGCTGTCGTATCCGTTCACTTTTCATCATTCCGTTGCACCAGGGCTTTATCTCTAGTTTATAGCTTTTTGGAAAACTCAGCTTCTTCTTCAAACACTATGAGTGCATTGCTGTGGAAGTGAGTGTCTCTATGGCTGTTTCTTCAACTATGAGCACTTTTTCTTTGTTTTCTGAATCAAATGTTTCAGATTTCATCTCAAGCTCTTCACGGATAGCGTTGTCTCCTTGGTAACCAAGTACTAAGATTTGATAACACATTATAAGCGACAAAAGGGCTGATTTTTTTAAGTTCCTTAATTGCGTCCAAACTCACAGTTGAAGTACTTCCATTTATTTTTCACATAGGGATTTTAGAAAAGTCTTTCTTAAAGAGTTGTAAGCCATGAACCTTTTTATTTTTCAATTTGTTTTTTATTCATTTTGTTATAGAACCCCCATGAACAATACAGAATATAAAACTATTTGGTAACACTTTATTTTAAAGTGTCATTATACAGCGTAATAATAATAATGATAATAGGCAGAGTCTGTTACACAGCTACTTGTACACTTAAGTACAATCTTGATACACTTTATTTTAAGTAGCTTATATCTGTGTACTTACAATTATAATTATGTTGTATAAAGTCTGCAACACATATGTAACAATCTTTTGGTTACATAAGTAGCTGTGTAACAGACTCGGTCTGTTACATATGTGTAAAATTAGCTGCCTATTACATCTACATAATTACAAACTGTATGTACAGCCCGTTTCATAACTTAGTACATGGTAGGTACATTTTGTTTCATGTAAGTATGTCTTCTACTAAGTACTTAACTATGTAATTGATCTGTATTCCGGACACCTTAAAATAAAGTGCTACCAACTATTTATTTATAGATGTAAAGATGACTTATACGAGCAGCACTATATTAAGTTTATTGCACACAAATATTTTTATAATTACTCCACATCATATGCTGACAGGAGGGAGTGTTAATGGATTGTTGACTCGTATTTTGGCCAGAAGCAATGGCTTAAACATTAAAAAGCCTTAGTGATGGATGTGTTTCTTAAAGGGTTACTCCACCCCAAAATGAAAATTTTGTCATTAATCATTTACCCCCATGTCGTTCCAAACCCGTAAAAGCTTTGTTTGTCTTCGGAACACAATTTAAGATATTTTAGATGAAAACCGGGAGGCTTGTGACTGTCCCATTGACTGCATAGTAAATTACGCTGTCAAGGCCCAGAAAAGTATGAAAGACATCGTCAGAATACTCCATCTGCCATCAGTGGTTCAACCGTAACGTTATGAATCGACGAGAATACTTTTTGTATGGAAATAAAACAAAAATAATGACTTTATTCAGCAATTCGGCACCGTAGCGGCATTTTGGAGAGTATCGCTGCACGCAAAATGCGTACGTTCTTCTGTGTCAGCCGTGACATAGGGATGTGCTGTTTGTGTTCAAATCAAAGCGTAAATCCACGTAGAAAGTCGCGGCTGACACAGAAGAGTGTACGCGTGCAGTGGATACTCTCCAAAATGCCACTCCGGTGACGCTACGGTACCGAATTGTTGAATAAAGTTGCTTTTTTTGTTTTATTTCCACACAAAAAAGTATTCTTGTCGCTTCATATTGTTACGGTTGAACCACTGATGGCAGATGGACTATCCTGACGATGTCTTTCATACTTTTTTGGATCTTGACAGTGTAATTTAATTGTAATTCATCTAAAATATCTTAAATTGTGTTCTGAAGACGAACAAAGCTTTTACAGGTTTGGAACGACATGGGGGTAAGTGATTAATGACTATATTTTCATTTTGGGGTGGAGTATACATTTAAAAACATTATCATTTTACAAGACGTTCATTGATGGACTGGAGCTGTGTGGATTACTTGTGAATTAATCTAACTGTAATTCTGAGCTCTATGGAGCTGCTAATTTGAGCAAGTGTTGTAATGATACATTTTTTTCAAATCTGTTCCTATCAAGAAATAAACTCATATAAACCTTTAATAGACTGAAGGGGATTCAATTTCATGCAAGTTTTTGGGTGAACTATTCCTTTCACAGGAGTGGGCAGGTGCTTTTTAATGTTCTTTTACACAACTTGCTTGTCACAGTTCTCTGATTGGTCGAGATTTTGTCGCAGAATCACGAGTAATCATAGCTTTCCACAAGGAATTGCTCTATTCAACATGATTGTTTAAAAACCCATTTGAAATAATGAGGGCTGATTGCTTGAACAAAAGCCACAGCTCATGGCTCAGCATTTGATGGTTAATAAGTTGTTCAAAATCAATTCTCCTGGAGGAAATGAATAGATTTTTAGTTCCGAAACCTGATTGTTGCAGTCTTTCGGTTGCATGTATGTCAGCATTGAATAAAACAACACATTTCACCTTTAAAGACACACCGTTACTACAGAATCTTACGTCTTCCATATGATAAGACCACAGCACGCTGAGCAAATGTCATTTGAATGAACGGCCGTGGCATTAAATTACTGTGATGTACTGGGCGAGCAGATGTTTGCCATGTAGCACACCTCATTAGCTTCCTCTGCCCTTCTTTCCACTTCATAGCTGGGCTGGGAGAGGCAGAGCAAGCAGCCTGGAGACTTGGGCATCTTGGGTTGCCATGTCCTCTAATGTTACATCAGCTGTAGGTTCTGTGTCCTTATTTTGCACTTCATCCTGTATAGGCCAATTAACAGCACCAAAACATTTTCCACCTCTACAGCACCTGCTGCCCAGACTCAAAATAGATTGATGGAAAGAAAAAAAAACACATAGCAATTTTAGCAATGCTATGATGCTGAAAGCAAAAACATAGGCTTGTGTTAGTATGGTTTTCTGCTATGCCATTAGACACCTCAGGCCAAGTTCAGAGCCATGTTAAACCCAATTTTGAACTGAAAGAATTTAAGTCCATTTTCCACTTTAACAGAGGTTTTCAATTCAGACAGCCCAAAGCTGAAAAATTTTTGGGTTCAGTTCGCTGTTTTTGGAAGGAGTTTTGAAAGCTGCGGTCAAGAACGTCTTGGAAGAGAGAGAACCAAAGGCCTCTTTATCTTCAGAACAGCCATGTCTGACAGCAGAGAGTCTAATCCTGTGATCAACACAAACCAAGAGTTCAAATACAGAAATATCCACATACATTAATAAACAGGTACACAGGAGAACTCACACATGCTACTCATTAAATGTGTAGAGGACTCAATTTTGAGGAATATGACTCAGAGCAAAGGATAACATTTATCAACCTGCATGTATACACAAAAATCGTAAGGTTTTTCGTCAACTGAACTCTTAAACATGATGGTTATTTAATTACATTAATGGTTCCACTGAACCTTTCCATTTCACACAATGTTCTTTATGGTGGAAAAAGGTTCTTTAGATTATTTAAATGTTCTTTACACTAAGAAAAATATTTAACTTTAAGAACTTTTTTTTTTTTTTGTGAAACAAAATTGTTTCTATATGTAATCACTGTGAAAACTCCCATTTGGAACCATTATTTCTAAGAGTTTACTCGTTGGATTTTTTTTTTTTATAAAATTAGGATTTTAGGATATAATTTATTAGGTTATAACTTTTTTTGTTATATGAAGATCATATTAACAGTCTTGGAAACTTAAATCTATTAAAAAATGAAATCCTAAATAAAGAGAGAAATAATCATAAACCATTTTAATATTTACTGTGTGAAAATATCACTTTTTGCAAACAACTTCTGTCATGCCGTAACTCCCAAAAGCAAATTTTTGGTCCCTATAGTTTAATATTTCAATAAACGTTTTATCCAAGTTAGTGAACTTGTTTACAAAGAAGACAAAGAAGAGCATGCTTAAGATGAAATAAGAAAAAAGAGAATTTTTTTTTTTTTTTTAAATCAAGGTAAATATCAAGTTTAGGTTGCACAAAGTAAAATAAAAAAATAAATAATATTAATTGCATCTATTTAAGATACATAAAATGCTAGCTATGAAAAAGTGTTTATAATGTTAATGTATAATTTCCACCACATGTTCTATTCATTTATCATAACAAATCAGAAAAAAAAAAAATCTGCATCTACATTTGCTGTTGGATGCTGATACAAATTACTTTTGTGAAAAATATGTATCTTCCAAAACAACACAGCCATACTTGAATAAACACCCAGAAACATTTTTCCTTTTTTTTTTTTTTTCCATGCAACTGACCATAAAATGCAGGTCAGATTTTCAAAGGATGCAATGGAAACATTTAAAGAATGGTCTGAGCTTAAATAGGAGGGTTTTTGTTTAGGGCGGCTTAAGCCAGGAACACTGGCATATGTGAGGGGCAGAGGAAACAGAACACTTCTAGACAATGAGGTGTTTCTCTCTAGTGTGTGTGTGTGTGTGTGTGTGTGTGTGTCTATTAGAGCTCTGCTTGCACACCTGCCGCCCCACTGTCTGGCAGTCACCTCTACCCACACGGCACACACATACTCTCTCACACACACTGACAAAGGTAGACAGATGGGCTGATGAGAGCGAGTGGGAGAGAGGGAGAGGGTAGAAAGCAGACGTGTTTGTTGTTTCCTCTGGCCTTGGGCCTTGCACTGTGCACACACAGACTGTGGAACAAAACCAAACACGAATTTGTCCAGTTTATCACACAGACTGTTCATGTGAATGCTTCATAGCAGCTCCTGATGACAGAGCCCTGAACAAAAGCCAACCTGTTTATCTTAAAGCCAACAGTATGGCTCACACACGACTAACAACCTACACTATGACTTTGAGCTTTGAGACAAATGAGTGTGTGTGTATATTAATTTGGTTTATTGAATTACAAAATTATATTTTTTTGAACAATCTTTTATATATGCATACATATACATACATATATATATATACATACAGACACACATACACTAATATTAAATATTAAATGTAATATGCAAATATTTATGTATATATATATATACATAAATATTAATTTGGTTTATTGAATTACTTGACAAAATTATATTTATTTTGAACAATCATATTTTTATGTTTAAAAAAACATTTTAATAAATAATATTTTTTTGGTTTATTACTTGAATTGTTTTCTTGACAAAATAATATTTTAAACATAAAAATGCAATTTTCTTTGTTTAAATAAAAACAAACAACAAATAAACAAAGTTTTGCTGGTCAATTGAATTACTTGACAAAATAATTAATTTTGAACAATGTCATCTTATTTTTGATTTTCTTATTTAATACATGACATTAATAATATTAAGTGAATTTTTACATACATTTTAATACATAATGTTTTTTAGTTTATTACTCGAATCACTTGACAAAATAATATTATTTTGAACATAATAAACAATCTTTCTTTCTTTCTTATTTAAATAAAACAAACAAACAACATTTACTGGTTTACTGAATTACTTGACAAAATAATATTTATTTTGAATATTTTATTTTAAGCTTTTCACATTTCAGAGAACATTCCCCCAACCCCCATGCCAGCAAATCAAAGGAGAAATAAAGAAAGAAAAAACATACATCGATTATACTTGTGTACCTAAACAAAAGCCGTCTACATATACACATACAGTCATTTATATAAAAAAATAAAAAAATAATAAAAAACTACTTATTCCAATAAATACCCAATTATGGAAATATATAAGTGTCACACACTGCTATTTTATCAAATTAACCACCCCACTTAAAGAAAAAGGTTAAATTCAGTTATCATTGGTCACCTTCCAAATATTCAAAGAAGGACTTCCAAATCTGTACGAATGTTCCACATCGACAAAATTGTCTTTTTTGCTATGGTTATCCCATATTAAACTGTTTGGATCTGATTGAAACTATACTTCTCTAAGAAGGGGGCCCAGCCTAACATTGCAATAAGAGGGTCATGAGGAAAGTAGAAAGAAAAAACCTCAGTCCAAAATTTACACATTTCTGGGCAGAACCAAAATAAATTAGCCAATGTACCCTCATTGGACTTGCATTTAAGACACAAAGATGACACAGAGGGATATATAGAATGTAATTTGGTACAAGAGTAGTGCAATCTATGGACAACTTTACACTGAATCAACTGCAAATTAGAGTTGATGGAACAAGACCTAAAATGTTGGAGGGCATTAGTCCAGTTATCTTCTGAAATATCTATTCCCATGCAAGTCCTAAAATAATATTTATTTTGAATGTCATCTTATTTTTGATTTTCTTATTTACATGAATGTGGATTTTTAAATACATTTTAATAAATAATATTTTTTGGTTTATTACTTGAATCACTTGCAATCTTTCTTTCTTTCTTTAAGTAAAAATAAAAAAACGAATAAACATTTACTGAATTACTTGACATCTATCTATCTATCTATCTATCTATCTATCTATCTATAGACAGCTAAATATCATGTAGAAAATTGTCATTGGCGTTCTATACACAATGTATAAAATATAGCAGTTTACATATATCTGTGGGATAATACAATAATATGTGTGGGAACTGGATGAAAAGAATGATGTGGCTGATGTGTATGTCAGCTACTCTCTTTCATTTTCTCACTGCATGCTGCCGCCACACTGATTTAGTTAGAGGATAATTACTCTGCCATCACCTGCCTTTATCCACTCTAATTGCATTCTGTAATCACCACACGACCATACGAGAGACTAAATTTGGCATTCACACATTAAAATCCACAGCATAAACGCATTAGAAATGAATTTCAGGTAATCGCCATAACCTTGCCCCTGCCTCTCTGTCCCCTATTGCTTTTTAAAGTTATTCATCAAAACTCTTTTGTTTATCATTTCTTTTTTACCTCTTGATTTAATTTTGCTAATAGCACGACTGACCCCTCCTCCCCTGGGGTGGTCCGTCAACGGTGCTGAAATCACACCAAACACAACGAACAGGTTTGGCAAATTGAAAAGACTTAACAACAATTTAATTTTTTCCTGTTTAATGAGTAACGTTTTAATTGCAGAATGATCTCTGCGCTGAAGCGGAGAGGATAAACGGGGCTATTGTACACGCCTGTGATGTCTAAATGCCACAGCACTGCTGCTTAGCTCCTCTCTGACACGCGCATAATTAGTTTTCTGAGCCACGGTCGGATTGGGGGCACTTCTCTCAACATGGCAGTGCCATCTGTCGAGATGCCAGGCGTTCTATGCCTCTTTTCTCTGGCTCAGGCTCTGTGAAGGAGAAAGGAAGAGGCATGACATTTTCCACAAGTACGGTACACTGTGGTGTCCCATTATGCTATTGTAAAGCATTAGAAGCATAATTCCTATATTCTTTGCTGTGAGGACCATTAGATGTTAGATTAGCTATTACCTAACAAAATTATCTTGACCATAATGATTATATCCTTTATATTTACTTTGGAATTTGCATATTTCTATTGGTTTATTACTTGAATTGCTTGCTTCACAAAATGATTTATTTTGAACATTTAATTTTATCTTATCTTTGATTTATATATATATATGCCATGGTCTGTATATTTATATATTTCTGAATACTCGATTCTGATTGGCTGGCAGGTCTTGATTAAGTTCGTTTAACTGCACAGGTAGTTCCAGGTCAGTTTAATCACGTTTTATATTAATGCGCTTCCTATAAACAATCGTTTAATGCACAGCTATATATATATATATATATATATATATATATATATATATATATATACACACACACACATACATATATTAGTGCTGGGCAACAATTAATCGCATCCAAAATTAAAGTTTTTGTGTATATGTGTGTGTACTGCGATTATTCATTACGATATGTAAATATATACACATGTATATATTTAAGAAAAATAGGTTATGTTTATATATCAAATATATTTATATATAATATAAATTATATGAATATAAATATATACATGTAAATACATATTCTAAACATATACTGTATGTGTGTGTCTTTATATATACACATAATAAATATACACAGTACACACATATATTATTTACACAAAAACCTTTATTTTGGATGCAATTAATCGCTATTAACCATTGCCCAGCACTAATATATACACACACACACACACACACACATAAAATAAAAACGTATTTTTTAATGTAATTATTTTTTTCTTGGATATATGTGATATTCAAAATAATAATGTAATATAATACAATATAACATAATAAACATTACAATAAATTAATAGTCAAACAAAACAAAATACATGAATAAGAATGTAGAAAATTAAAGCAGACACAACACTACACTAAAACACAACACTAAAAGGCAACTGTGAAATAAGACCCAGGCATTTACTTCATCCAATTTCTTGCAATATAAAAGCTCATGCATTCACAAAATTGCTCTGTGCAATCAAAGAGTTTGACTCATCTAAGAGACACAAATGGTGCTGTCATAACTTATTTGTGTGTAGCGCGACAAACATTTTAATCTTATGCCAGATTATGTGAAACATGACACTGACTATGATGTTTTAGAGTGTTACGTAACGCTCGCTGTGAAACGCCAGAGTCACGGATAGCTGGTCTGCCAGTGTGGCTTGCAAAGATGATGAAATGTAATTAAACAGGGCATGGTCTCGCTTCCAATGAAACGTCTCACATCATATGGGGAGTTGGTGTGAAAAGCTTTTTACACTAATATATAAATGCCTTATATTGTTATTTAGTATGTATATAAAAAAGTAAATTCATTGTATATTATAGAGTCAATACTGAATATATACACAACACTTTTACTGTTATAAATTACAACATATTTATATTTACACATTGTTTTAAACAATGTTTTCAATTACCAAAACAATAAAAGTTTAATACTTTTTTTAATAATAAAAAAAAGGTTCACACATTAGAATGCGTCCCATTTAAACATGTATTTTTCTGAGCAAAAAATAATGACATTATTGTACATTTTTACAACGATTTACAAAAAAAAAAAAAAAAAGTAATTCAGTGAAACAATTTGTAAACCAAAAAATCTTGTCATGCATATTTAGAACAATTAGATGACATTAAAAAGATATTTAACTAATTAAAGACTCTATTCAGTGCTAAAAACATTTTAAATCTTTATCAATCATTGCTATCCTTCAAATCGCTATTCAAATCTATCCTTCAAATCACAGGTTTTACCCATTTGTCAGCAAAAAGGTTTCAATCATTTAAAATGTAATACAATTTAGTATGAAAACTTATTCTTTTATATTTAAATAAGTCAGATTAAGCATGTTGTTTCATATTAACATATATATTCGCTATGCTGAATGACGATGGAACATTATTTCACCTATATTTTGACATTTTATTATTAGAAAAGTTATTTGAAACATTCAAGGCAGCACTTGACATTTAATATGCTTTCTGTGCATGTGGCCACCTAAATAGGATGTATCGTATTTGACCCTTATATAACGTTTTTATTCACTATATAAAATATATAATATATGTCAATCACTCTGCTTGCCTGAAATAAGGAACAAGATACAAAGAGACAAATTAGTCCAGTACGTGCATCATATCCATGATAAACACATGAGTGGATGTGTATACAGTCATGGCCAAAAATATTGGCACCCTTGGTAAATATGATCAAAGGAGGCTGTGAAAATTAATCTGCATTGTTAATCCTTTTGATCTTTTATTTTAAAAAAAAATTCACAAAATTCTAACCTTTCATTGGATAATAAGAATTTAAAATGGGAGGAAATATCATTATGAAATAAATGTTTTTCTCAAATACACGTTGGACACAATTATTGGCACCCCTAGAAATTCTTATGAGTAAAATATCTCTGAAGTATATTCCCATTCAAATTCACAATTTTGAGCACTCCAGGGTGATTATGAACATGAAATTATCCAGCCATGGCTTCCTGTTTCACAGAAATATAAATAGGAGGGAAAACAAAGCCCAAATTCCCTTAATCATCCATCACAATGAGAAAAACCAAAGTATATATTTCTGATGTGCAGGAAAAAATTAGCTTCACAAATTAGTGAAGTGGCTTTAAGAAAAGAGCTAGAGCAGTGAAAATTCCCATTTCCACCATCAGGGCAATAATTAAGAATTTCCAATCAACATAAAATGTTACAAAACTGCCTGGAAGAGGACGTGTGTCTATATCGTCCTAATGCACTGTGAGAAGGAGAGTTTGAGTGGCTAAAGACTCTCCAAGGACCACAGCTGGAGAATTGCAGAAAATAGTTGAGTCTCGGGGTCAGAAAACCTTTAAAAAAAAAAAAATTGTCAAACAGCACCTACATCACCACATGTTGTTTGGGAGGGTTTCAAGAAAAATTATCCTCGCTAATCCAAAAACAAACTCCATCATATTCAGTAATTAGACACGACTGGAACTTCAAATGGGACTGGCTTCTATGGTCAGATGAAACTACAAAAAATTAGCTTTTTAGCAGCAAACACTCAAGATGGGTTTGGTGAACACAGGGATAAAATGTACCCCATGTGTACAATGAAATATACTGCTGTATTTTTGATGTTGTGGGCCTATATTTCTGCTGGAGGTCCTGGACATCTTGTTTAGACACATGGCATCATGGATTCTATCAAATACCAACAGATAAAAAAACTCTGTTAGAAATCTTATAATGGGCCATGTTTGGATCTTCCAACCGGACAATAATCCAAACACAAACCTCAAAAACAACACAAAAATGGGTCACTGAGCACAAAACCAAGCTTCTGCTATGGCCATTCCAGTCCTCTGATCTGAACCCTATAGAAAATGAGTGGGGTAAACTGAAGAGAAGCACCAACATGGAGCTGGGAATCTAAAGGGTCTGGAGTGATTACCAAGGGTGCCGACATTTTTGGCCATGACTGTATAGACAGTCAGCCACACCATAAAAAAATAAAAGCATTATACAGAACATACATTATAAACCAGGATGTGGCGGTGGTCACAGATGATATAAACTGCGGCCAGTTTGTGGCAGACATGAGGACATCGGTTGGCCTGCCATTGGCTCACTCGGGGGTTTACAATAATAAAACATGGAGCCCAATAATAATATATAGAGCAGCTCCCAGATGCACTGGCTGTTTGGAAAGTAGAACGAGAGATGAACGGCTATTACATTAACTCAGTGAGGCTGACCGCAGTTGCCAACTATGTCCTATACCACAAGTACTGTATGAGATGAACTATTGAGCTTTATCTATTATCCGGGGCAGTCGTGGCCTAATGGATAGAGAGTCAGATTTGTAACCTGAGGTCACGGGTTCGAGTCTCAGGTCAGGCAGGAATTGTCGGTGGGGGGAGTGAATAACCAGACCCTTGAGCAAGGCACCAAACCCCCCGGCTCCCCGGGCGCTACAGCATTGGCTGCCCACTGCCCCGGGTGTGCGTTCACGGTGTGTGTGTTCACTGCTGTGTGTGTGCACTTGGATGGGTTACATGCAGAGCACAAATTCCGAGTATGAGTCACCATACTTGGCCACACGTCACTTCACTCACTCACTCACTCACTATTAAGTGTAAAAAATGTACCACTGCTTTATGATGGCTTTACTTTTCAGTATAGCCTAGCATTTATACGTCTGAACATGTGCATTTGCTCCAGTTCCAGCTCATGAGACCTACTGCTCCCTAACAATACAACCTTATTAACTTGAATTTATTCATCTACTTTGCATATGGTAATATGCAAGGTGATTAAAGAGTAAAAATGAAAGGCAAGCTCTTTCCGGCTAATAAGCAAGACCTTCAGAATGAGTTTGCCCGGGCAGCAGTGAGCACATTTAAAATGTCCAGGAAGCATGGGTGTGTGAGATTGTCAAGGCATTTCTGAATGCACTTAGTAGAGAGTGATTGCGGTGTTATTTCAGAGGCTCGTGTTTATACTTAATGACTGGCCACGACTCCGGTTCACTGACTCATTCATCGCATACATGCAACAAAAGATAGACTACGCAAGTCATACGTGGGTACTGGGGAAAAAAAGTGATTTTGACAAAAATCTAGACACACAGTGTGCAAAACTCCAAAAGAAAATCTATACTCCATTAAGGCAAGACAATAAAGCGAAAACCTTTTTTTCCATGCACTGGTCAATTTTGAGATTTGGGGCTATTTGGCCTTTCATAACGTGTTGTTTCAGACTAGTGGAACAAAGACATCCAAAATACACTTTTAAATGATTATTTTATTTACAGTATTTATTTGCACCTGTAGATTAATACATATCTTTAAAGGCAGCACTTACATACACTAAACTAAAGGTTTGTTCATATATCATTTGCCTGATTTAACACTTTTTTTTTTTCCGTTTGTTTGTGGGGGTGGGGGTGGGGGTTCTGGCTTCTGACAGTATTTTCTGATTTATGGGTTGTTAAGATTTTTTTTTTTTTATTTCCTCTGTAAAAACCTTTAACTTTAATATGTCAACAAAATGAGAAAGAATTCTGAACCTGATTTCTGTTCTGGAAATGTATGCAAAATAGTGCATATTTAACTAGATAATGCCTCTTTTGCATATTTAAACAATTTTAGAAAACCTGTAATATTAAAAAAAAAAATGTATGCAATCAGTCAACTGGGGAAGTATGGTAAAACCTATTAGTTTTTTTTTTTTACCCTATATTCACCTGGCGTGTCTTTCCTTAAGCACAGAAAAAAAAAAATGTAACATACAAATATTGGGTGAAATAATGCATATTTAATTATATGGAACAATAATGTAATCAAACATTCAATACTAGAGGGGTATTGATTTATTAATTATATATTTAATAATATAATATAAAACATTTATTTAATTATAAACCTTACAGAAAATGAACAGACCATAAAAAATTATAATAAAATATCATATAATTAGTGCTGTCAATCGATTAAAAAAAAAAAGAAGTAAAATCGCGTTAATCACAGTCATGGACTGTGATTAATCACGATTAATCTCAAATTTAAAATACTAGGATTTACCTGTAAATGTGTTGAAATAAAGAAATGCATGCCCGCCAGGTATGAGACATAATCCTTATTATTCTTTTATCATTATTCTTTTGTTTTTATTCAGCCATTATCAGCCTTTATACTGGCAATAAAACGTTTACCAAGCCACATCGCTTCAATCCCAGTATACATTTACCCAACTATTATCAAAAGTATTTCTAAATAAATACAACAAAACATTTTCTTGCGACCTTACATGAAGTATTATGACAAAATGCATTATGAAGAAGAATTGGACCTGTTCTGCAGCTGCATTAGAGCTAATATTAGCATCATGCTTCATAAGACAATTTATGAGATTAATAGTACACTTTTACTCAGAACTCACTTCAAACCACCACTGAGTGTTTTTAATAACTTCCTTTTGCGATCACATGTGCAATTTGGTCGTTTACTGTTGTTAAAATATGCAATTTATAGCCTTTTTTAATCACTGTTCAAATGAGCATTTCAGATGTACACATTCATTATTGTTATGAAAATATCCAAATCTCAAGAAAATCACATACAAACCATATCCTATCGTAATCGTGTGTTTATTATCTTATATAATCTATAGTGGCTGTTGTCATATTTATTTCTGCTGTGTAAAAGCCTTAACATGTATGCTCTGCTGAAACTCACGTTGTTTGTGATGTTACAACCGCATCTCCGTTCTTAAGTTGCCAGGGATACATTCCAAGTATAATACACATTAGTAAAAGGATCTATTTTCATTTTTATTTGTCAATGTACACTTTGGGCAGCCACGGTACATTATAAAAGTAGCCAGAAAAACCGCAACCCATGGCTCTGGAATTCTTCCCGGAACTATATTTTCAAAATAGCCCACTTGTGCCGCGACCCTGGCAACACTGGTTCACTGTACCCTTATCACACAATGATAGATAACCTTCGGCAAGAGGATACTTGATGTATTAGATATATAGTTAATCTTTGAAAAATGTGAAATTTTCACGTTGTACTGTTTTATAGACTCCCTGTATTCCCCTATTGTTATTTCCAAAAAAAAAAAAAGATACCTTCCCGCGATGCGATGGCGGCAAGAAGTTGGGGTCAAACCTTATCAAACGATTAATTTACATTAAAAAAAGTATTAACGTGTTAAAACTTTTAGATTAAATCGCATGCGTTAACGTTAGACCTACATATTTACTTCATCCAATTTTTGCACGCAATTTAAGAATAGGTGAATAAAAAAACCCATAATGATCAATCAATAGTCTGAATGCTAGGGACAGGTTATTCTTAATGATACTAGTAAGTACTGAATAAAGATATAAAATAAAACAACATGACACATCTCAGATGTCTATCACGCCATAAACCTAAAAAGCTTTCAAGGAAGGCAGCTCTCGGTTTTGAGACACGGCCAATTGAGACCTCAAAATCAGGCTGAATGACACACACAAGGGCATGCATGGGACATGATGTTCCCTCAAGCATAAAAACGAGGAATCACATTTAATTTAAATCATTCAATATAAAATCCAGTCTCTTCACTGGCAACAAATACTGTCATGCTTTTATCCAGGTGAACAGCGCTGCATGATTTGAAAGCAAAATGCAACATTACTTGACCTCAAGCTTGACCTACTTATAATACACTGCAAGAAAACCAGGCTAATGCTGTATGTCTGACAAAGAGAATGAGGCTGAAAGGGTAGATCCAGAGCTGTGTCTCAGTGAATGGCAGGCAATGTCACTCAGATATAAGGCTTATTAAAAACCGCATGACTGCTATATAATTAGATTAAGTAAATCCACTTCTTTAAAAAATTAATATAAGGAAGGTCAAAGGAGTGGAATAGGAAGGGACTGCTAGTAGAGGCTGGCTCGAAAATTTTATAGACCCAAAGACCCCTAATATAAGAAGCTAGAACTTATCTGTGACACTTTCAGTGAAACATTACCTATCATTATTATATTATATAATGCTTATCATGTTCATTCAAAAAGCTCATATTGGCCGTATTGGATATTGGATAGTACTTTGAATCAAAAAGTAAACAGGTGGCATCACCCATCCCTATTTTGAATGTTTCTGAGGTCACGTAATGACCACTGGCAGCTCATGATGTCACTGCTGATGTAATGCTCTGCAACCAATCAAGACCCTCCTACACGAGCAATGGTGTGTTCAAAAGGCTTGAATAGTAGATAGTTCAGACTCTCGAGTTCAAGCAAGCTGTGTGTATATAATCACTCAGGCAAGTAACAAAAGGCATTTGAGGACACATCCTGTTGCAATTTGTGTATTTGTGGAAATACAGACACAAAACAGGACGCTTCAAATAAAACCTTAAGTTCACAGAGTGGCCCAAAAATGCATTTGGATACTTAAGCCACACTTTAAGAAGTTTTAATGTACTTGTATTATATAAAACATTTTTTAAACAAGTTAAACAAAACAGTTCACAAAGATAGAAGTTTGTTAAGAAAAGTATTTGGATGATCACTGGTTGCCAAATGTTAGTGGAATGTGTCTATCTAAAATGATACAGTAAAAATATGTTGACTGGCTAACTACAGGTGCTGGTCATATAATTAGAATATCATCAAAAAGTTGATTTATTTCACTAATTCCATTCAAAAAGTGAAACTTGTATATTATATTCATTCATTACACACAGACTGATATATTTCAAATGTTTATTTCTTTTATTTTGATGATTAGAGCTTACAGCTCATGAAAGTCAAAAATCAGTATCTCAAAATATTAGAATATTTACATTTGAGTTTGAACAAATGACCATCCCTACAGTATAAATTCTGGGTATCTCTTGTTCTTTGAAACCACAATAATGGGGAAGACTGCTGACTTGGCAATGATCCAGAAGACGAACATTGACACCCTCCACAAAGAGGGTAAGTCACAGAAGGTCATTACTGAAAGGTGTGGCTGTTTACAGAGTGCTGTATCAAAGCATATTAAATGCAAAGTTGACTGGAAGGAAGAATTTGGGTAGGAAAAGGTGCACAAGCAACAGGGATGAGAACAAGCTTGAGAATACAGTCAGAATACAAGCAAAGCTGATTCAAACACTTGGGAGAGCTTCTCAAGGAGAGAACTGAAGCTGGAGTCAGTGCATCAAGAGTCACCACGCTCAGACGTCTTCAGGAAAAGGGCTGCCAAGCCACTTATGAACCAGAGACAACGTCAGAAGCATCTTAACTGGGCTGTGGAGAAAAATAACTGGACTGTTGCTCAGTGGTCCAAAGTCCTCTTTTCAGATGAAAGTAAATTTTACATTTCATTTGGAAATCAAGGTCCCAGAGTCTGAAGGAAGAGTGGAGAGGCACAGAATCCATGTTGCTTGAAGTCCAGTGTAAAGTTTCCACAGTCAGTGATGATTTGGGCTGCCATGTCATCTGCTGGTGTTGGTCCACTGTGTTTTCTGATGTCCACAGTCAACGCAGCCATCTACCAGGAAATTTTAGAGCACTTCATGCTTCCTTCTGTTGACAAGCTTTATGGAGATGCTGATTTCATTTTCCAGCAGGACTTGGCACCTGCCCACACTGCCAAAGGTACCAAAAGCTGGTTCAATGACCATAGTGTTACTGTGCTTGATTGGCCAGCAAACTCACCTGACCTGAACCCCATAGAGAATCTGTGGGGTATTGTCAAGAGGAAGATGAGAGACACCAGACCCAACAATGAAGGCCACTATCAGAGCAACCTGGGCTCTCATAACACCTGAGCAGTGCCACAGACTGATCGACTCCATGCCACGCCGCATTGCTGCAGTAATTCAGGCAAAAGGAGCCCCAACTAAGTATTGAGTGCTGTACATGCTCATACTTTTCATTTTCATACTTTTCAGTTGGCCAAGATTTCTAAAAATCCTTTCTTTGTATTGGTCTTAAGTAATATTCTAATATTTTGAGATACTGATTTTTGACTTTCATGAGCTGTAAGCTCTAATCATCAAAATTAAAAGAAATAAACATTTGAAATATATCAGTCTGTGTGTAATGAATGAATATAATATACAAGTTTCACTTTTTGAATGGAATTAGTGAAATAAATCAACTTTTTGATGATATTCTAATTATATGACCAGCACCTGTATAAGTTGCCGTATATACAGTGAAAAAAATGTGTGTGTAATTTTATTGTTTTTGCAAGTAAAAACTATGAACAACCATATAATTTACACTGAAAACCAGTAAAACTGTGTTTAGACAATTTGATAGCAGGGCAGAAAAAATATAATTTATATACTATAAACATCACAGAAAATGAACAAAAATAATATAATATAACATAATATAATAATATTGCTAGGTGATTAATTTCTGGTTGCCAAATGTTAGTGGTAGATGTCTGTTTAACATGGCGTGATTATATTTGATATATATATATATTTTATTTTTTTTTTTTTTTTTTTTTAAATCAGTAATATACATTAGGGTGTTTTATGCTACATTTTATTTTATTTGGTTAATGCTTATTGCATTTTTAGTGTCACATTTGTTGGTGTTTTGTCTTTTAGTGCATTCCAGTAATACTGGAAACCGCAGCTGCCATATTTGTTTCATTTATTTTTTTACTGTAGTTTTAACAGGATATTTACAGTGGGTTCATGTGAAGGATTACACTTGAGGTTATTCTCTTAGGACACCTGTGTGAACTTGAGAAGCTGATATGTCCACCAAAAAAAGATCCCTTTTAATACTGCAATTTTAACCTGTCATGATAATAATGATGAGGCTTGTTAACCACACTGTATGCATCCTAGGTCAGACAATGTGGTTGTTTCTCTCTCTCAAGAAAGAAAAAACCCCCCCAAAATGTGCCTTTTCCCTTCTCTTTCTCACCATTGGAGACAGAACAGAATGTTGTTCCTGTAGTGTGACCATCTGTGGGCACAGCAGCGTGGATTGCGCCTCTGACTCCAAACACACACTTAGTGAGGCGGAGTGGACGGTGCGTTTCACTCTCACAGGGACATCTCACACACCAGGAAGTCCAGGTGGACTCATCAGTCTCCCACTGCTACATAAGACAGACATGTGGAGGGGGTGTGGGGGAGGAACAAGGTCGAAAGTGATGGAGATGAATAAAAAGGAGAGAAAAGGGAAAGGGAAAGTGTGTTTGAAGAGAGATCCCAGTGTGCTATGTGTCCAAATTTATTTTATTTGGACACAGATTTATTGCCCTCTCATAAAGATAAGACTTATCTGACTTATCTTACCCGTATTCTAAAACAGAAAAAAGCATCAGAAGCGAACGTTAAGTAAAAAGTCAAAATCTTGTTACAAAAATTAAACAAAAGAAAAAGAGCAGCCTCCGTCATATAACCGCACACTACCGCGTCAAATTCAGAATGACTTTACGCCGCCGAGTCCAGACCACGCCTTCCGCCACCCCCTAACAGCGTGAGGAGAGACCGATGCAAAGATTTAAAAGAATTAAAGTAATGTTATAACATTAGAACGAACGTTATTTTAATAAATCTTTAACATTTCTTAATTAATGAAACAATTCGGCACTCATCCTAAAGCTTTTCACTTTAAAATTAGGTGTTTTCCTTTTAAACAAACAGTAGGCCTACCTACCAGGGAAATGTTGCTTATTTTATTTTATTTACTTTAGTTTAGTTATTCGCACTTAATTTAGTAATTCCTTTATTTACTCTTCTATTTTTTATCAAGTTTAAGACTTCTGACGTGTTACATTACCCAAACTTTTTCACTTTTAAAAATTAGGTTTTTTTTCTTATAAAAATCACCTCTAAGCCACAGGAAAAGGTTGTTTGTCTTGTTTTATTTTATTTTAGTAGTATAATACCTTTATTTACTCTTTGATTTTTGTCAATCTTTAAACTTTCTAGCCTGCTATAACGGTTAAAACACATACGCGCGTATGTGAGCGGAAACCGGAATGAAAGCAAATGTTTTGGATTTTTCAGCCGTAGACGCCTAAACTTTTTACATTATAGCACGAAATGTAAATACTTCGTCTCATGCAGGGGACAACGAAATGAGAACGACACTGTGTGTCTGGACGTATGATTAACGACGCGTCCGTATCAGATCGAGAGTTGCTGTAAAACATCTAAAGGTGTTTCTGGAGACGCAACTCATTTGCAATCTAATGAGTTTTTTTTTTTTTTTTTTTTTTTTTATTATGTTGACACTTTATATTTTTGTGTAACCCGTGATATGTTTTATCTCAGGATTTTTTTTTTCTTTGTTATCAACATTTTTTATTTTTCATACATAACATCCAAAAAAAAAAAATAAATAAATAAATAAAAAATACAAAATAATAATAAAAAAAAACAAAAAAAAAAAAAACAACAACAACAACAACAGACACATACTCAATATCTCAAAGTCCAGTCAAAGGGAGGGAGAGAGGGAAGGACAAGAAAAACATAAAAGTCACTCCTTTATACAGTCACGTATATCAAAGAGAAAGCACTGCCAAGCATCAATGGTAGAAGGCTTGGCCCCATTGATTCGTGCTGTTGTACATTCACAAGTCACTATTTGCAGGAGGCTACGGATCCAATATGTTTTTCCACACATGTGCGGTGTAAACCAGTTTTGTATTATTGTCTTCTTTGCAGCTGTAAAACCAGCAAACAACATTCTCTTTTGCATTGAAGTTATACAGAGGCCAGAATCATCATTAAGAAGACACAAACTTGGATTAACAGACCAATCAATATGCAGTAAGGATGATAGAACCAGGTTTACATGCGTCCATAGACTGATGACGACAGGACATTCCCAAAACATATGCAGAAAAGTACCTGACGATGTAGTATTACATATATGGCAGTTGAGATTCGGTTGTAGTTTCATTTTAAATCTTTTGTAAGGAGTTATGTATGCTCTATGAATGACTTTGAAGTGAATAAGACGATGAGCCAGATTTTTAGATGTTAAACTGAGATTAGACTACACTCTCTCCCAGTCGACAGACAAATTAAGGTCAGATAATTCCCTATTCCAAATAGTTTTAATAGACAGAGGTTTTGTAATGCAATCAATATTCTTATTATATATTAAAGAAACAGACGGCCGACCAACAGATGGTGCAATCCAATCTTGCATAGGATGAGAGGAGATGGGAGATGCCCAAGGAACTCCATACACTTTGAGAGCAGAACGTAATTGAAGAAAGAAAAAATATGCGGATACTGGTAGACAAAATTTGGTTCTTAATGTCTGAAATGAACATAAGCCCTGGTTATCATATATATCACCGCATGTGTTTACACCCAAAGAGGACCAAGAGGGTTGGACAAATGGACGATTTCCGCATACAAAATTAAAATTGTGCCATAAAGGTGTACTGTTACAAAATTTGAAGGTTCCTCCTATCCGACGTTCCACCGTTTTCCAGATTTTAATAGAGTTGGCCACAACCGGACCAAATTTATAATTATCCCCTTTTTTTCCTGTGCCAGTAAATAACATATCTTGGAGTCTATTTGGTTTAACCTTGTCAGCTTCAATCACTCTCCAAGAAACTGTAGATTGAGGATCAACCCAATTATGAAGAGCCTTAAGCTGAAACGACCAATAATACAGTTCAAAATTTGGTGCAGCCAGTCCTCCTGCGCTATTAGGATGTTGTAATGTGGTAAGCTTAATTCTGGGGCATTTATCATTCCAGATAAATTTAGAAATTATGGAGTTGATCTCCTTAAAGTAAGCTGGAGGGGGAGAAAGTGGTAGCATAGAGAAAAAAAAAATTCAATCGAGGTAACAAATTCATCTTAACAGTGGAGATTCTTCCTTGAAGAGATACTTTAAGATTCTTCCATCTTTGAATGTCATTTTTGACCTTAACTAAAATATTATTAAAATTGTCTCTGGCAATCTTATGAATGTTTTTATGTATGGTAATGCCCAAATAGATGAAAGATTCCTTAATAGGGATAAATGAGGGAATAGAAGAATTAACTTTAACATTGTTAATTGGCATTAAAGCAGATTTGCTCCAATTTATTTTATATCCTGATAAGCTACTGAAATTATCAAATTCCTTAATTATACTAGAGACTGAAACATCAAAGTGGTCTAAATATAGAATAATATCATCAGCGTATAATGAAATACTATGATTATGATCATGAATCTTAATCGATACTTCAGATTTCCTGATGGCTTGTGCTAAGGGTTCAAGAGATAGACAAAACAATAAGGGGGAAAGCGGACATCCCTGCCTTGTTCCCCGCTGCAAAGGGAATGGGGGGGAAATAATATTACCAGTTATAACTGATGCTGCAGGTGAGTGGTATAATGTCTTAATCATAGATATGAAGTGTTCACGAAGCGAAACATTGCAGAACTGCCCACATATAATTCCACTCTAGCCTGTCAAAGGCTTTTCTGCATCAAGTGAAAAGACCGCACAAGGGGTCGGGTGGGAGTCTGCAAAGTCAAGAATATGAAGGAGTCGACGATATTGTCAGATGCATTGCGCCTTGATGAAACCAGTTTGGTCCTCCTTGATCAAACTATGAATTACCTTCTCCATACGAAAAGCAAAAACTTTAGCATAGATTTTAAGATCACATGGGATAAGCGAAATCGGTCTGTAGCTGGAACAATCTAATGGGTCTTTCCCTTTTTAAGAAGTAATGAAATCAGTGATGTTTTTGATCTCTATGAAATACCCCATGTTCAATTGCAAAATTAAATGAATTAAGCATAAGTGTCCCTACCAAATCCCAAATTTCTAAATATAATTCAGGGGAGACCATCTAGACCTGGCGATTTGCCCTTTTGAAGGCTTTTAGAGAGACGTGCAGCTCCTCCAAACTTAATGGGGCCTCCAAAGATTCTTTATCCATCTGTGATATTCGAGGCAGTTACAATTTATCTAAATACTGCTTACAAATTGGTTCATCAAAATCTGTTTCGCTTTATACAGATTCATGTAAAACCTTTAAATATGTCATTAATTGTCGCAGGGTTCGTGGTGACCTGATCATCCGATAATTTTATTGCGCTAATATATGCCTTAGACTCGCATTCTTTCAACCTAAGGGCCAATAAATGACTAGGTCTCTCTGATTCAAAATAATATTTTGCCTAGTCCTATGTAAAATAAATTCCGCCTTTGAGTGTGAAAGTAAATCATATTCTTCTTTTAAAGAGGACAACTGTGTAGCCTGTTGATCAGTAAAATGTTGTTTTTGTAGGTTTTGCAATGATTGGATTTTATTTTCTAATTGTGTAAACTGGTGAGTTTTCGCTTTGGCAAGAGTAGAAGAGAAAGATATACAGAATCCTCGTATGGCACACTTAGTCGATTCCCACATTATTTGAGGATCCACATCAGAGGGCATATTGATTTCAAGAAATTCCTTAATATATTCTTTTAGTGAAGTAATGAAAGTCTGATTACTTAATAATGATATGTTAAAGCGCCATCTAGGGGACTTGGCTTTAACATCGGAGAGAGGAACACTGCACAACACAGCAGAATGATCAGATAATAAAATTGGTAATATAGAAATGGAGGAATTCGACGAAATTAAAGATGGGCTGAGAAATATGTAGTCTATCCTAGAGAAAGTCTTATGTCTATTAGAAAAAAAAGTGAAGTCCTTAGCTTTAGTATTCTGAATTCTCCAAAGATCGATTAAGTTGAGCTCCGTGATAAATTTATTCAGTAATTTAGAAGATGGATTGGCTGTTGTATCAGATTGAGATTTATCTAAAGCAGGATTTATGACAGCATTAAAATCACCACTGAGATCTGAGGTCTTATATCACTGTATTAGTTCACTGTGGTGAGTTACGCGTCGTTGGGGAATCCTGGAGTGTGACGTATGAGGGGAACCCCAGTATTACAGCACAGCGTCACACAAGCCATGATACAGAGTTACAGAAACTAAGCAACCGAAAGCAATATATGTCTTCCTCAGATGTAATGTTAGTTCTGTACTTCAGCGTTGGGTAAAAGAACATTATAATCTCTTTTGTGGTAGAGAAAGCTGCTCATATGTAGGCTACGGGAAACAGCGAAGATGTTGAATTAAACATACACACAATCAGCGTTTCCACATGTTTATACTGGCCCCGATAATCAAAACTTATAGCTCTAGCTCCATTTCTGCAAATCAGTTTTTGTAAATGAGTGACTTGATCCACATATGGCCTTCATCAACAGCCGCTTGCGCAGCTGGAGATCATGCATTGGTGCTCTACTGCTATTCCTGCGGTTCCCGGATGTGCAACGCTGAATTTTCTGCCGAATTTTAACCACTAAATTTGTGGCAGCGAATTTGGAAAGTGAAATAAAATGACTGAAATTTGCCTGTCGAATATTATACATCGTATTTTTAAACAGACTGAATATTTGGGAAGGTGAATATGAATTATTGAATTTTTAATTATGAAAATGTGTGTGAAATATTTTGAATTGAAATATTCACAGCTTAAATAATCAACTATGTTAAATTTCAGGACCTAAAAATGCAAGCCCTGGAAATACAAGGCATTAAAATGCAAGCGCTGTTAATTGCAATGCATCTTTTTTTTTCGATTTGTGGAATTCAGCATGCTTTGTGTTTCAAAAACTATTGTCATTATTCTGCTTCCATACCTACACGTAAACGCTGATATGTTCTACATGTCTGAAGTATAAGTGTGTAGAAAGAATAAACCGGTCTTATAAACTCATCGATTTGGCTTAACAACTTTAAAAAAGAATCTGCATGAACGATAAACCATACACTCTTAAAATCGATAGCACACAAAATATGTGTAAAAACATAATATAAACATAATAAAGTAATGTTTTGGTTCGTGTCTTACACAACTGCGCGTTACTTAATGGTTTTATTAAGCTTCAATATAAAAGATAATAGTCTGTTAACAATTTAGATGCTTTTATTATGAAATTGCACAAAGAACCGCTGAAGTACGTACTGTTATGGAATTAATTGAAACAATACTACGTGCTCATTTAACCACTTTATTTACGGTATGCTGAATATAAAACTCTTAAACAGGCACATTAAAACATTTCAAACTTGTTAAACACCCGCTTCAATACATTCAATACATAAAACATTTATCAAATACTATAAAACAATAGTTAGGTAAACGACTTACTTACGATAAGTCATTTTAAGCGAAAGGCGGAATGATTCACGTCTTTTTTATTCTGTCCACACCAATGCTTTGACACTGGCGTTTTAGGCGTCTGTCTTTTAGGTCTGACCCAGAAAACGGTTGTCCTAATACTGTGTTCTTCTTTTTATGAAAACATGCGGCAAGCAGTTTTTGACCTCATCTGCAATATACCGACACGTTTTAACTAGTCGTAAATTCCAATAGTTAGCAAATGCAACTGTTTATTACTGAGATAAGACACATCAGAGCTGCGTTCTATTTAACATTTTTCATCTACCTACATGTTTATCGGCGCTACTGTTCTAGGCCTCCTCACACCTTTGTGAGATATAAACCGCAAAGTTTTTTTCACGGCGTTACGCTTTGAAGCCAGAACCGTTTCCAAGAAGTTTCCATGATTTTGTTCGCTCTTTCTGTTTGAATTGTGTACCGCGGTTTCACCATCCTTATCTTATTTTCCCAACCTAATTGTAATTGTTAGGCCTTACGCTTTGTCTCGTTAGCTCCTCTTTGTTCGCATAAGTCAATATTTCTACGAATTTGGTTGATTTAATAAAATATTGCGTCTTCATTTGAGACATTTCCGTTATATTATTATTATATCATCCTATATCAGATATACAAGATCGTTTCTTATTAAATATTATTAAATTGATAACAACAAATAAAAAACTTGATATCTGTACCGCGTAAATCGTTACATTTAATGATTTTATGAAGTCAGAGAACAGAATAACGAGTTAGTTGAGTCAACCTTTCATAACATATCAGCGTTTACGTGTAGGCTACTCAATATTGGTCGGTCTGACTCGTATCCGACATGAAGGATCGGTGAATGAAATCATGACCACAAACAGGTTAAATGAACAAAAGACGCCTTCACGCTGTTAACTTTATTTGTATGTTTCACTGATATAAAACGACCTCGAGTTGTTAGAAAAGAAGTGTATACTGACATAACTGCGAGATGACGTAAGGATCCGATGAATCGGTATGTTGAAATGGTGCACCCGTTGTTGTGTTATTTCGTGAAATAGCTTTAGGATTCGGTTGTGTGTTCTTGAAATCAAATCTTAAGAAAAAGTCAGTCAGTCCTGCTGCAGGTATCTGAATACCCAGTCGGTCTTCATCGTGAAATTATGAGTCCATCATCAGCACCATTCTGGAGAGCGTGTGTTGTGTTAGACTGTTTGCTTCGCGACCCTCCCCCAAGTTCGTTGTGTTCGCTACCTCTGCATGTCTTCGTCTAATTGAACGTGACCGGTATTTTTAACACCCGTTAGGTCACGTCTATATTTTCTAGTTTCATCATAAACTAGGTAAGTAAGGACTTGTAATAATACGTCGAACATCTGATAAGTTGTTCGTCCAGAGTTTTATCTTACTGCGGTGTTATAATATAAATTTTCCAGTTTTTAAGTTGTCTAACAAGAGTCTCAGTGTGTGCGAAAGTAAAATACCTTGGACATTTTATCACTGAACGCGTGACAGATGCTGAGGATATTGAAAGGCTACGCCGTATGATGTATATGCAGGCGAATATACTTTACGTAAGTTTAGTTTCTGTTCAGATGAGGTAAAGGTGTCACTTTTCAAAGCATACCGTACAACACTTTATACTCATTTGCGGTGTAACTACAGAGCATCTAGTTTACAGAAGTTGCAAGTAGCTTATAATGATGCAAGGAGAATCTTACTACGGAGGCCTAGATGTCACAGTGCAAGTGAAATGTTTGTGAGTGCGAGAGTAATCACTTTTAAAACACTGTTACGAAATCTTATGTATAGTTTTATCTGTCGGCTTAATGCTTCTAAAAATGAGATTACTGTGGGTTTATCAAATATCGGTATCAGTCAAAGTTGTGGAGACACCGGTATTGCTGTATTTTGTAACTCTTTATGTCTGTGATAGATGCTATGGGTTGTATATGCTGTCTACTTTCTTTTTTAAATCTGGACCTCGAGTCTGTAATAAAGTTTAATTGATTGATTGAATACATTTGCTGCAATGGTTGTACTTGTTGTTAGAATGTTTCAAATTGGATCCAGGCTTGTTTTATGATCGTACCCTTGTTTGTCAAACTAGTCTTAAGTGATATTGTTCACATTTTAAACAGGTTAAACAGGTTAATGTCCTCTTTCGGCATCTATAGTTGTAATAATGCAAAACATAACTCCATTATAGGGTTTCTAGATGATAAAACAAAACTTATGTATGTTGTTGGGAGTTTGTGGGAAATCCGTGTGCGTGCGTGAGAGAGTTTGAAAGAAAAATGCTTTAGGTTAAAGTTAAGATTTTACTACACACTATAAACATTCTAACTTAGAAACACAACACTATTTTAATTTTTTTATTTCCAACAAACCGGTTGTTCTTTTTTATTGATTAATATGATAGAATCATGCTGAATTTACAAGGATGCGTATTTATACAATAATGTTTGATGTACTCACTGGTTACTGTATACATATTCAAGAGAAATGCGTAACCTCAGTTGTTTTAATCAATCTAAAGTTTTTAGTCTGTCATTATAATATCTTATTATAATAAGAAAAGTCTTTCCTACATTCTATTTTCATCTGCCCCGGGGGCGGGTCTCTGTTACACAAAAAGCAACTGAGTGTGGTTGTGAATCCTATATGAAAGCTAAAAATGACCTTTTAAACTATTTTTAACAGTAATATTGAACTTTACACATTTTACACATACGTAACGTGCATCTTAACACATGCTTATTGTTTCATTTCAATTTTGCACATATCATAACTGTACATACATATTTGTCTATATTATATATTGTGTTTTTGCCATTTTGTACATTGTCTATTTGTATATTATTCTTTTATTATCTGTGTCCTGTCCTGTTGTTGTCTTTCTGTTGCACTGTGGAGCTTCTGTCACTATAACAATTCCTCGTATGTGCAAACATACCTGACCGATAAAGCTCGTTCTGATTCTGATGTCATCACAAACCGTAAGACACATCAGTTTGGGTGATAAGATGGAGTTATCAAATATTTGATTGTTGCTTATATCTATTATTTGATCAAATCTTAGTGAAATAAAACTATAAAGAGCCAATTGTTTTTATTTTAATAAAATAAAACATTATAGTGTGAAAAAATAAATGTTGCATTTAAACAGCGTGGTTAATAATACCGTTTTTAAAGTGAGAAAGAAAGTCTAATCTGTTGTAAAGATGAGACATTTGTTGCACCTTGTTTAAGACACTCTTTTGTTGTAAACAACCTTACAACAGCTAATTTTAGTCTATTTTAGATCTAATTCATAAAGAAAAAAACCTCTGTAAGCGCATTGCATTCATCAGAGGATCATTTGACAACTTCGGATCCTCATCACGGTTTTAGGTGTGAAAGATCTAAAATCTACAAAACCTTAAATTATTTGTTAAAACATTTAATCATACTGTTTTCCATCATCTTGTAGATATACCCTGTGTGATGCTAAAAGTTTTTATTTGTAAAAGTGTATTTATACGACATCGTAAAAGTTGAAATGTTTCACTGCAGGGGTTGTTTTAGTGTGTGTGTGTGTGTGTGCGTGTGTGTGTGTGTGTGTGTGTGTGTGTGTGTGTGTTTGTTTTTCATGTGAGTGTTTGTGGTTTATTAAACTATTTTTAGCAGTAATATTGAACTTTGCACATGTTTTACACATACTTAACATCTTAACACAATTGTATCAGTAAGATATTTGTCACAAACCGTCAGACACATCAGGCGGGGTTGATAAATTGGACTTATCGTTTATTTGTATTATTTCCTCTGTCAATTATTTGATCACTTCTTAGTAAAATAAACCTATATAGACCAGTTGTTTTTATTTTAATAAAATAAAACATTATACTGTGAAAAAAATGCTGCATTTAAACCCACGGTTAACAATACCATTTTTAAAGTGAGAAAGTCTAATCTGCTGTAAAGATTCTGTGAGACATTTGCACCACCTTGTTTAGGAATTACTTTTGTTGCAAACTACCTTATGACAACTAATTTTTAATCTGATTTAGCTCTAATTCATAAAGAAAATCTCTGTAACTGACTTGCATTCATCAGAGGTTCATTTGACTGTTTCAAATCCTTGCTTTAGAGCATCATGATTTAGGTTTGAAAGATCTAAAACTTATTTGTTAAAACAAAAGATATATCATTGTTTAATCATACTGCTTTTCATCGTCTTGTAGAGATACCCAGTGTGAAGTTTTTTATTTGTAAAAGTTTCCTATGAAACATCATACAAGTCTAAATGTTTAACTGTATAGGATTGTTTTAGTGTGTGTGTTTGTTTTTTAGGCGAGTGTTTGTGTTTTATTATACTATTTTAACAGTAATATTGAACTTTACACATGTTTTACACATATTTAATATCTTAACACAACTGTATCAGTAAGATATTTGTCACAAACCGTCAGACACATCAGGCGGGGGTTGATAAGTTGGACTTATTGAATATTTGCATTATTTCCTCTGTCAATTATTTGATCAATTCTTAGTAAAATAAACCTATATAGACCAGTCGTTTTTATTTTAATAAAAATAAAACATCATACTTTGAAAATAAACATGCCGCATTTAAACACCACGGTAAATAATACAATTTTAAAGTGAGAAAGAGAGTCTAATCTGTTGTAAAGATTCTGTGAGGCATTTGTAGTACCTTGTTTAGGAATTACTTTTGTTGCGAACAACCTATGACAATTAATTTTCAGTCTAATTCATGAAGAAATTCTCGTTTGACTGCTTCTAATCCTTGCTTTAGAGGTTCATGTTTTAGGTTTGAGAGATATAAAAACTACAAATCTTAACTTATTTGTTAAAACAATAGTTATATTGTTGTTTAATCATGCTGCTTTTCATCATCTTGTAGAGATACCCAGTGTGATTCTAAAAGTTCACAAGTTTGTAAAAGGTTTGTATGAGACATCATAAAAGTTTAAATGTTTAAATGTAGGGGATTGTTTGTGTATGTTTGTATTTATGTTTGAGTATTTTCTTCCTAAACTATACCTAACTTTTCACTTAACCAGCTATGTGTCATATAAAAACTTCAAAAGGGGACGCATCCTTTGATAAATGAACACCTACACCAAAGTTTACGATGCCAGACCCCCTCAAAAACTCGTTAGATTGCAAATGAGTTGCATCTCCAGAAACACCTTTAGATTCCAATAAAAACTTCCCTTTGTCCCGTTTAACACAGTTTCACAATTTAAAGTTTAAACACATAATAGTCTTCAATGGCCCACACAAAAACACGGTTCCCAAAACATTCATAAACACCTTAGGATCACTGGACAGTAAAAACAGATGCTCATTTAGATGGATGGGGGTGGACAAACAGGTGTCCAGTTTGGGTGGGTGGGAGGGGTGGGGAGGGGGTCTTCATGAGAGGGCAATAAATAAAAAATTTGGACACATAGCACACTGGGATCTCTCTGTTTGATGCTTTCAGCCAAAAATCAGGTTACAGCATGAAATGTGCTAAAGCCCTGCACACAGAGGACAAATGGAACATCTAAAGATGCCCAAAACATTCACTCCACAAGCAACTTTAAAGGGATAGTTCACACAAAAAAACGGGGGGTTGTGTTATCAATTTTTCACCTTGTTGATTTAAACCCTTTCTCTCTTCCGTGGAACATAAAAGATGAATCTCTTAACCAATATTCTGGCTGTTTTCCCCCCAGTTAATTAATAACAGTGAATAGGGACTGGAGTTGTCAAGATCCAAAATGACAAAAAACTTCCATTAAAAAGTTATATTAAAGTGATTCATATGACTTCTGTGCCATATTATAAGTCTTCCAAAACCTATATGATAGCCTTATGTAAGGAACAGACTAAAACTGAAATCAATTTTCGCAAATAATATAATGCCAGCATATGATTTAGCAGCTACAGAGGGGATGGTTTTCAGTACAAAAAGACTGACAAAAATCTATAAAACTGCTTTGGAAAAATTGGAAAATGGAGCACAAGTCATATGGACTCCTTTTTCATACTTTTATAGGGATTTTATTGTCATTTTGGAGCTTGAGCGCTCCAGTCCCCATTCACTTCCATTATATGGAAAATGTTCTTGAAGTGTTCCTTTTGTGTTGCACAGAAGACATAAACTCATACAGGTTCATAATGACATGAGGGTGAGTAAATAGTTATTTTCATTTTCATACAAGTCATATGGATTTGTTTTTTAATATTTTTATGGGGCTTTTATTGTCATTTTGCAGCTTGACCGCTCCAGTTGCAATTCACGTCCATTATATGGAAAATATTCTTCAGATGTTTTTCTTTTGTGTTTGTACAGTAAATGACATGAGTGCAAGTAAATGGTGATTTTAATCATCATGCACAAGTCATATGGATTCCTTTTAATGTTAATATTTTCATGGGGCTTTTATTGTCGTTTTGGAACTTGCATTCATTTCCATTACATGAAAAATATTTTTCAGAATTTCTCCTTTTGTGTTCCACAGAAGAAATGAAGTCATGCAAGTTTGGAATGACATGTGGGTGAGTCAATTACAATTTTAACTTTTAGGTAAAAATATAAAAATATATAGAACTGCATTCATTATCCCAGCATTTTTGTCAACGGGTCAACACGAACGAGTTTACGAAAATGCTTCCCAGAATGCTGTGTCGGCACTGATGTTATCAGAGTGCAATGCCAATTCCAACTGCTTCTAATTTCTGACTTGCCCCTAAAACCGCTGTAATTTCTCTCTTATCCGACAACATCTCGCTCCCCTCCCTGGAAAGGATTATTGCTGAAACTGGACCCTGATTCTTTTGGAAGCCACAGAATAGTACGTTCAGGTTGCATCGGCTCAAACTGAATAAACCATACACTGTAAAGTCATTAAGGCTTAACAGCTCTATAGACGGTAAGCCAGTGGATGTGTGCCTTTTATCCTTAAGCACAGGAGTTGTGCCTCGATGACTGCTTTACAACTTTTCAACACATTTGCAATGGGAGGAAGCTGGAGATAAATGCAGAAAGGCATGTGAGAGGGATATACATATCTCTGCTTGTGCTTAAGTTGAGCGCAGTTGTGACGTTTGCTCTCTAGGCATCTCTAAAGTTGGATGAGCATTACGTCATCTTTCCACTATACTGGATGATATTTCTGCCACCGTTTTCATTGTTACTAAAGCCAGAGTTCACTGTAACACCTTACAACCAACCTTTTAAAAACAACTGTAATTCATTCCATGGTTGTTCATTTTTTACATTGATTAAATGAAGTATATGAAGTTTTATGGAATAAAAAAGGTAGTTGTGACTTGCATGTTAACACACTGCAATTTTTTCCGTTTAAATCTCACAATTCTGACTTTTTTTCTCAGAAGTGTGTGAAAAAGCCGCAATTCCATTATTACATGATGTAAAACCTTCCCAAATAAAATTCAAAAGACACTGCATGAAAGAAGAATAACCGTTCCTTAAAATAAGCCTTGCAAAGACTTTCATAAACTACTGAAATAACTAATTTGATGTCCATGAATTAACTATGAATCAATTAAAATGGGATGCATTATTTAACAAAAAAAAAAAACATAATATTTGGTGAGAAAAGTCACCAAATGAAGATTCAAAGACATTACAGATAAAATCATTGAACAGACTACATACTACAAGTGATTTTAGAATTCAATTATTTCCATATCATTGACCATTGAGTATATAATTGAACTAAATTAACGTGTTAAATTGACAGCCATGAATAATTCATAAAAGAATTGGGTGTCTCATGAGCCATGTACATGTGCACACACACACACATTCACACCACTGCTCTCTTCTTTCTGTGGCTCTCAGCTGCCAGACTGCGTAACCCTACACTGAAAGTTGCCCCCTCTGCCTGCTTCCCTCTCCTTCCAAATGTCATATGTGAGACATCCTGCTCTCAGGGACAAAGACAGGCATTCAGTTTCCAAGTGGGACTTAACAACATCCAAACTTAGCTCTGACTCACGTAGAAAGGGGGCATGAGGGGGTTCTACCGTGCAATGACAGGGCAGAAGGAGATCCCCCAGCCTTCATGCTAACAGTAAAAATAGATGTACAATGAGTATATGAAAATATCTCTCTTTTTTGCCTTTGTGCTCCTTGGAGGTTGGAATATTCCAATATGTTCGTGCCACCCAGAAGATTGGATGTTCAGGCATCACATATGGATAACACCCAAACAGCGACTCTATCATGTATGAATGATGATTAATGATTTTTCATTATTTACAGAAAAACATGTGGCTTTCTTGTGTGGAAAACAAAATAATAAGAAAAAAATAATTGTAATGTATTATTTTAATTTTAAATTATAGAGTCAAATTTATTTTATGTGGTGCGTCAAATCAAATACCATTTAAACCATTGAAGGGCTTAATTTGTATGTAAATGGGCTTAATATCTTGAATGCAATCATTTGTATCTAAAAGGGCTTAATTTAGCTTTAAAATGCCTTAATTTTATTTCTCTCCCATAAATAATACTTTTAAAACAAACAATAACAACACTTTTATTATAATAAATATTAATTTGTATTTATTTTTGGTTTTAATTATTATTTTTGCATAAAAATAATTTTAAAACAAGCAATAATTGTATTATTATTATTATTAAAACAATAATAATAATTATAATAATAATTTAAAAATGAAGCCCATTTAGATCCCACGAAGTCCATTGAATTATTACCGTATTGTTTAGATTATTATTATATAAAAACAGATACAAATTAACCCATTTTAAAGCATTTGAGGCACTACATACCACCACAATAAAAATAAAATAAATGCTGACAGTTATGAACTACTGCACTTACAATGAAGTCTATGTGGCAAAAATTAAACATGAAAATATTTCTATTATAAACTGATGCCACATGCATCAGTGAAACAGAAATAATGTTTCACCAAGTCTTTAAAGCAACTTATAGAAATTGTTAGACACACTGTGAGCAATGCTCAACAATAAACATTATATAAAAACAATAAATTAGTTGTAAATGGAAAGGGTTATGGTTTAGGTTTCACAGCATATTATAAAGCTGTAGCTGGCTTCTAGTTACACAGAGACAAGTTATTAGAGCAATCATGTATTTAACCTAGAATATCTCTTTAACGAATGCGCTTTCAGCTTGTTAAACAATCCTAATGTAGCAAAATGTTTTTACAGTGGGAAAGAAGAAACAAGATTTGACTCTACATCTACTGTTATTTGAAGATACAACTCATTATAGCCCAGTGTTTATATTCATATACTACATGTACCTAGTAGCCTTCAGCCATATTAATGTGTGTTTTGACCACAACATGGCAGCTCTGATGTTATCAGTCCAGCTCACTAATGGCTGAGCCTAATGATGGGTGGCAGACGGAAAACTTTTTTCTTCTCCTTTTTGCTATCATCCGGATATCCATGTTTCATAAATACAGAGATAGCACAAGTACGTTGCTTTACGAAGATATATATGGACAGAAAAAACAATAAATGTGTGTTGATGATAGGAACCTGATTATGGAACACGAGTTGGAAAAGAAAAAAAAAACATTCGTCCATTTGTACTTGCAATATGAGGACACAGAACAGATCCTATGTTAGGTTTGCCCTGTATAACATGACCTGACATTTTCATCATGTTAAGTGCAATAACTTTGTTACTGGAGCCGGTGAGTGAGATGGGAATGATGAAATAGCCTCACTATTTAAACACAGGCTACCCTATTGCATAGGAAATCATCTTCTGAAATAACATCCACAGACGTGAGCGCATCAATCAAATAGGTTGCAGACCGTTTTGTGGCTTGTGAGTACAGGATGACACAGACCAAATGAGAAGTTCAAGGGAACAACGGAGGTACACGGGGCAGTTGCTGATTCGTGGACCCTGCTGAGTGAAGGCAATGATACTCAGGGTTAATCGCATGTCTCTTAGTAGAGCAGAGCTGTGACTCTGTACAGAACACAGGTGACACAGGAAGTAGGTCTAATTTGATGTTATTAACTAAAGGGCACACAGACCAGCAGAAGAAGAGCAGGCCAAGTACATCAATCAGTGAAAACATGACAGTTCAAGTCAAAATCAAACCAAATAGAATAGAATAGTAATGAAAAATTATATACACAATTATTAAAAACAGAAGTTTTTCGATATAGTTTATTAAATCTCATGCTCACCAAGGCTACATATATTTGATCAAAATATATTAAAAACTGTAACATTGAGAAATATTCTAGTTAAGTATATTTTAAAATGTTATTTATTTCTGTGATGCAAAGCATTACTCCAGTCTTCAGTGTCACATGATCCTTTATATGCTGATTTGGAATATGTATTATGATTGTCAACATTGAAAACAGTTGTGATGCTTAATACATTTGTGGAAACCATGATAATTTAATAAAATCATACAAATCTTTGGTAACATTATAAATATCTTCACTGTAACTTTTGATCAATTTCATGCATCCTTGCTAAATAAAAGTATAAAAAATTATTTTGAATGGTAGTGTACTGGGATTGTTTTAGCAAACCCAAATAATGCCCACTTTTTACATTCATTTCATTTTACAATCAAATTTCCGTCACACTTTATATTAGGTGGCCTTACCTACTATGTACTTACAATATGACCACAATAAGTACATTGTACTTATTTTTTGATGTATTGCAAAACACTTTTGCTGCTACTGAGGTGGGATACGGGTAAGGTTAGGGACAGGTTTGGTGGTATGGGTAGGTTTAAGGGTGGGCTAAGGGGTAAGGGATGGGTCAACAGTGTAATTATAAATTTAATTGCAGAAATTAATTACTTTGTACTTATATTTTTAAAAATACATATGTAAAAACATGTATGTACACAATAAGTGCATTGTATCAAATGATTCATTTAAATGCAAGTACATAGTAGTTAAGGCCACCTAATATAAAGTGGGACCCAAATTTCTGATGGATGTAATAAAGTCACATAATGGAAGTAAAATAGGTTACAAACGGCAATTCAGCAACTTTACTACGCATGCAGAGTAAGGGACACTACATTTACTTTATATTCAAATCCTAGTAAAGAGCCCATCTATGTGCGCTTGCATGTGTTCTGCTCAATAACACACATTCATATTAAACTATCGCTCACTTAAATATGACCATCAACGTGTCCAATGCCTGCGGTGCAAAACACGGCAGTGTCTCAGGTGGTGAAATGAAGGAGAGACATCATGTGTCCATTTACACATTAGTCAGATAGGAGGCCCTTATTCAGATGCCTGTTTCTTCACTAATAAGGCTTAGTAGGGGACATGAGCTTATAGAAGTGCATACGATGTATCAAATGGTGAAGGCCTAAAATGATGGGAGATCATTTATTTGGACAAATGAAAGGGAGATTGGATAAATTGGTGCATCATGTTGACTCGGTCATTCTAGGTAAAAGACACAATGGAAGTCTTTGGGGCAGGTTATTCCAAAAGAAAAAATATATTTTTTTAAATCAAAACATTTATTCTGTGGAACACAAAAGAAGATATTTTAAAGATATTTTAAAGTCTCAACTGTTTTGTCCATACAGTGAAAGTCAATAGTGTCCAAAACACTGAGCCCCATTCATTTTCATTAGAGAACACTGAAACATTTTTCTTGTTTTGTATTCCACTGAAGAAAAACCGTCATAAAGGTTTGGAATGACATGAAGGTGTTGAAATATGCTGATTTGGTATTCAATAAACATTTCTTATTATTATCAATGTTGAAAACAGTCGCACTGCCTAATATTTATGTGGAAACTGTGTCACAATACCATTCAAAAGTTTGTGGTAAGAAAGAAAAATGTGTTTTAATTCCATAAGGACACATTAAATTAATCAAAAGTGGCAGTAAAAACAATTACAACGCAACCAAAAGAATTGTATTTCAAATAAATGGTGTGCTTTTGAATTTTACGTTCCTTAAACAATCCTGAATGCATAATGACTTCCACAGAAATAATAAGCAGCAAGAACGGTTTAACATTAATAATAATAACCATTATTAATAATTGAGTACCAATGATAATTGAGAATAATTACGCACCAAATCAAATGAGAATGATTTCTGAAGGATCATGTGACACTGAAGACTGGAGTAATGATGCTGAAATTTCAGCTTTGCAGCACAGGAATAAACTGCATTTTAAAATATATTCAAATAGACATTTGTAACCCTGGACCACAAAACCAGTGATAAGGGTCTTTTCTAAATTGAAATATTTGGCCGAGATACAACTATCTGAAAATCTGGAATCTGATGACGCAAAAAAATATTGAGAAAATCGCCTTTAAAGTTGTCCAAATGAAGTTCTTAGCAATGCATATTACTGATCAAAAATTCAGTTTTGATATATTTACGGTAGTATACTAATGATTTTTGGCATAAAATTTATTATATTTTTCGATTATTTTTTTTTTGTCCCATACAATGCATCATTGGCTATTGCTACAAATATACCTGTGCGACTTATTACTGGTTTTGTAGTCCAGGGTCACATAATAATATTTCAAAATTTTACTGTATTTTAATCAAATAAATGCAGTTTTGGCAAACATAAGAGACTTATTTCAAAAACATAAAAAAACAAACAAAAAAACCCCTTAATTATTCAACCTATTGACTGGTAATGTAACTATTTGTATTCCACTGCTTTTCTTAAAACATTCACTGCAAAAAGTCTTAGATTTGCCATTTGTCCTTTTTAGAGGTGAGCATGAGGACAGAATGGCAGACTAGTGACTTTAAGGAAAACATGAGTCATACTTTAAACATGATTTAGTGTCACTAGGAAACAAAACTGGTCCTTGGAAGTGTAAATGTTAGCGTAGGATCTTATATTGAGTAATGTAAACACTCCTCCTTAAATGAGCCATCGTTTAAAAGCATGTCTAACAGTATGTACATTTGTGAGTGTATTACTATGCGCATTTGTCCATGCAAGGGCCTTTGGGTTTACATGTATATTTCTAAGTGTGCTTGAGAGTGTGACTCTGTGTGTAACTAGAGCCGCTGGTGTATTAAAGAGATTGTTGGAGCCAACCTGTACTGAGCCAGAACAGACATGAAATATTCACAACACCACACACACACACACACACACACACACACAAAGCTAAAACATGCCAAGGCAGATGGTGTGACATTCGAAGAGCACAATCTAGCAGCCTATCAATAGGATACAGAGAACATTTTGTCAAGAGGGGCGTGATGGGTAATAAACACTTTGCTCCCAGAGAGGGACTGGGTTACAGCGCCACCTTGTGGTGCTTTACCACGCCATATGTTTGGGCATGTGGTTACTGATTGTTGACCTCTGATACACACGGACAGATGGACGCAGCACCAGACCAAAACAGAGCCTGGGGAGACGAGATAGGCTTGTACCTTGGCTTCAAAGGCATCAAATGGATTTATATCATACGAGAAGACTGAGAATTTAAAACTCGTCTACTCAATCCACTGCTGTCTGCGTCCAGCCGGGATCAGAGAAAGAGACGAGTATTGATTTTACCTTCAGTTAACAAAATGGTTTTCCCCAGCTGACTAAATATAAGGTCTAGCGTGAAAAAGTAGGGGCAGTTCTTGGGTGCAAAGCAGAAAATCGAGGAGCCTGGCTAGCCAAAACGCACACAAAATTGCCCGCTGTCATACACGGTTTGCCTCAGAGTGGCTTTCATTCATTTGATACATTGTTCACTCACTCATCTTCCAGTCTGAATTGGCCACGCTCTACAAACTCAGCAACAGAGCTCAGAGCAGACAAGCGTTACTCTCATTTGCAGGTACTTCTGAACACACACGTAACCTGGAAAAATGGGGAAAATAAATTAATAAAAAAATAATTAAAATTTAAAACTATTAATTTTAGTAGTCAATAAGTTAATTATTTAGTAATTAACTCGTGCATTAAAATCTTGCCACAAAAATAAGGAAAATACTCTAGTGTGCTTCCCACATATTGTGCAAACTGAACACTATAGAGCAAAATATAATGCAAAAATATTTTAAATAATTAAATATAAAATAGCTTTCCACATGATTGAAGCAGCTATAAAGTCATGAAATTATCAATAAGAGTAAAGAAAACCACAAATTGATTGATTAAGGCTGCAAAAATGTACTATTACTATTATGTAGTCGGATAATTAGATATCATAAATGTTTGCATGGAAATTTCACTGCATAAATAGAGAAAATATGCTATTCAATATCTTGCTTGATGTTCTCCTTCAAATAATGTCCAAACTAAAAGCTATAAAATCTGCGTATGCTAAATATTGTGAAAAACTTTTTAATATAAACATTAGAATATAAAACGCAGATAGCTTTCCACATTATAAAAATGCTATTTTAAATAGGAAACTCATTATATTATCAATAAGGAAAAACAAAACTACAAATGAATTGATTAAATTTGTTGTTAATCATTTTCTTTCTTTATTTGATTAATTTTGCAGTCAGTTGGACAACTGGATCAAATAAATGCAAACAAATTTCACTACCTAAATAGGGAAAATATGTTATTCCACATCTTACTCAATGTTCCCCTCCAAATAATCTGTAAACTGAAGACTATAAAATCAAAATGTGTCAAAAAAAATTATTTTAAATATAAATGAAATGCAGATAGCTTTCCACTTGATCAAAACCCAATTTTAAAGCAGCAGAGAAGTCAAATTATCTGATAATGAAATATGTTGTTGATCATTTTCTTTAACAATTGAATTAATTGTCGCAGCCCTGTTTGAGCTTTCCTGATAGTGTTCAAGTGTGAGTGTATTCGTGCCAAGCATCCTCCCAGGTGAGATCTACCCTGCAGGACTGCTGCTGGCAGCAGAATTGGTGTAGTACTTAACCCAAAGAGACTGTACTCTCTTTATGTGAGAAACGCAATGACAAACCTTTGTCATCCATGGAGCCTTTTAACCCAAATTGAATACCGCCTGCAGCCTTTGAATGTGCGTGTTTGTGTCTTTTGAGCTATGTAGGAGATGTGAAAGCACAACAAGTTGCATGTCACTACAAAGCACAAGATGGCCTGACCGGTCTGGACCAGCTCTATGACTGGATTACGTCATCGTTCAGGGAGTTGAGTGTGTGAGTGTGTGCAGTATCAGTGAGAAAAGCCTATTTTGATTTGAAATGCTCCATTGTATAATCCTTTGAGTCTGTGAGGAAGGGATGACAGAACGGAGGGATAGCGAATGAGAGAGAGAGAGAGAGATGATCTGTGTGTCAGCGAGTAAAAAGCATACCTCCATCTCAGAATCTATTCAGTTAGTGTTTACAAACACAATCTTACACTAATAAAGCTTAATTAATCAGCAATATCTAATAGGATTCTCACACTTTTTGAACATTAAACATTTCCATGGCGTTTCCAGTCATTCATGACTAATAAAATTATTATTTTTTAAATTATTTTATACAGATTGAACTAAATTCTAGTCATTTCTAGCATATCTACAAAAAAATATATACTACACTATCAAAATTTTCATAATTTTCTACATGATATCTTAAGATTTTATTCATGTACATGGTTTTTACAAGCCAAATTTTATATTTAAAAAAGGTTCCCACACCTTTGGAACATTAGACAAGGATTTTTAAAAATCGTTTTATGTAATTTTATGTAAAATTTACTGTTGTAGACCGATTTTATTTGTATATAATCGTGCACTGTAAAAGTGAAAGTTGACTTAACTTAAATAAATTGAGGAAACCCGTTGCCTTAAAATTATTAAGTACATAATAATTAAAAAAAAAGACAAAAAAAAGTTAAGTGAACTTGACAATTCAATTAACTTATTTTTTTAATTATCATTTACTTAATATTTTTAAGGCAACGGGTTTCCTCAATTTTTTAAGTTAAGTCAACATCACTTTTTACAGTGTAGGAAAATTTAAATTCACATTTTTTTTTTTTCATAACTATAGAGTGAACAAATTTCCCTGGTATTTCCATATTAGCTTGACTGAAAGTCATATAGCGAATTTTTCTTTTTTTTTTTTCAGCTAATAGGAATAAAAAGTCAAAACCTGATAAATATCTTTTGCCGATTATCTCAATTTCACAACGTTTTACCATGTTTACGGTCTAAAACACTCACGCAAAAACACCCCTAAAATTTTGAAATATCATGCAAACACATTTTCCTTGCGTTCTGTTTTTTAAAAAACAAATTTTTTTATGATATTTAATGCCATCAGAATTTTTATGTATTATTACTATTATTATGGTCACACTTTATATTGGGTGGCCTTAACTACTATGTACTTACATTAAAAAATAAGTACAATGTACTTATTGTGTTCATACTGTATTGCAAAACACTTTTGCTGCTACTGAGGTGGGATACGGGTAAGGTTAGGGACAGGTTTGGTGGTATGGGTAGGTTTAAGGGTGGGTTAAGGTGTAAGGGATGGGTCAACAGTGTAATTATAAATGTAATTACAGAAATTAATTACAGATGTAACTACATATAGGCATTTTTAAAAATATGAGTACAATGTTAAAGCATTTATGTACACAATAAGTGCATTGTACCAAATGATTAATTTAAATGTAAGTACATAGTAGTTAAGGCCAACTAATGTAAAGGGACCATTATTATTATTAGTTATTAAGTAAAAATAATGGAAAATGGTTGTTTTTAATCTCTTTAAACAATGTGTTTTTTAAATGCATTTAATTTTTTGGGAAAATAATTAAAGTGTACAGGTGCTGGTCATATAATTAGAATATCATCAAAAAGTTGATTTATTTCACTAATTCCATTCAAAAAGTGAAACTTGTATATTATATTCATTCATTACACACAGACTGATATATTTCAAATGTTTATTTCTTTTAATTTTGATGATTAGAGCTTACAGCTCATGAAAGTCAAAAATCAGTATCTCAAAATATTAGAATAGTACTTAAGACCAATACAAAGAAAGGATTTTTAGAAATATTTGCCAACTGAAAAGTATGAAAATGAAAAGTATGAGCATGTACAGCACTCAATACTTAGTTGGGGCTCCTTTTGCCTGAATTACTGCAGGCATTGCGGCGTGGCATGGAGTCGATCAGTCTGTGGCACTGCTCAGGTGTTATGAGAGCCCAGGTTGCTCTGATAGTGGCCTTCATTGTTGGGTCTGGTGTCTCTCATCTTCCTCTTGACAATACCCCATAGATTCTCTATGGGGTTCAGGTCAGGCGAGTATGCTGGCCAATCAAGCACAGTAACACTATGGTCATTGAACCAGCTTTTGGTACCTTTGGCAGTGTGGGCAGGTGCCAAGTCCTGCTGGAAAATGAAATCAGCATCTCCATAAAGCTTGTCAACAGAAGGAAGCATCAAGTGCTCTAAAATTTCCTGGTAGATGGCTGCGTTGACTGTGGACATCAGAAAACACAGTGGACCAACACCAGCAGATGACATGGCAGCCCAAATCATCACTGACTGTGGAAACTTTACACTCGACTTCAAGCAACATGGATTCTGTGCCTCTCCACTCTTCCTTCAGACTCTGGGACCTTGATTTCCAAATGAAATGTAAAATTTACTTTCATCTGAAAAGAGGACTTTGGACCACTGAGCAACAGTCCAGTTCTTTTTCTCCACAGCCCAGTTAAGATGCTTCTGACGTTGTCTCTGGTTCAGAAGTGGCTTGGTAGCCCTTTTCCTGAAGACGTCCGAGCGTGGTGACTCTTGATGCACTGACTCCAGCTTCAGTTCTCTCCTTGTGAAGCTCTCCCAAGTGTTTGAATCGGCTTTGCTTGACTGTATTCTCAAGCTTGCGGTCATCCCTGTTGCTTGTGTACCTTTTCCTACCCAAATTCTTCCTTCCAGTCAACTTTGCATTTAATATGCTTTGATACAGCACTCTGTAAACAGCCACACCTTTCAATAATGACCTTCTGTGACTTACCCTCTTTGTGGAGGGTGTCAATGTTCGTCTTCTGGATCATTGCCAAGTCAGCAGTCTTCCCCATTATTGTGGTTTCAAAGAACAAGAGATACCCAGAATTTATACTGTAGGGATGGTCATTTATTCAAACTCGAATGTAAATATTCTAATATTTTGAGATACTGATTTTTGACTTTCATGAGCTATAAGCTCTAATCATCAAAATTAAAAGAAATAAACATTTGAAATATATCAGTCTGTGTGTAATGAATGACTATAATATACAAGTTTCACTTTTTGAATGGAATTAGTGAAATAAATCAACTTTTTGATGATATTCTAATTATATGACCAGCACCTGTATATGTACTCAGGTATTTAGGGACTAAGAAAAAAAAAAAAGTATTAGATTTCATATAATCCCTGCTATTTACACATCTTGACTGTAGGAAGGTATTAAATTGAATTTGATTTACTGGATAAAGATCATAGTTCATAAATATAAAAAAGAGCATTCTAGCAAGCATTGTTTTTTTTTTTTTTTGGCCATATTCTTGATTTCACAAAACTACACATTTATGGTCTGACTTGTACATATCAACACAGTCAGTTTTGTCAAAGATTTCTAATCAATAGCCGGATAGATCAAAATATGTATTTAGAAACAACCCCCCGGAAAGAACACAGAATTTGAGCAGGTCTGCTGTGGTCTCACTCTGATGTGCAGTCAGCAGGGGGCCAGGTGGGATTCTCATTAGAATAGCATTAGGGGGCAGGGTGGAGAGATAGCTTAATGAGAGTGATATAACTACTCCATCACACCATCCCCCTGCCCTCCCTTTCCTGGATATCTAACGCCGCCTGTCTGCTGTGCCATTTCCATCTCTCCAGCTGAACCTGCATTTTCAGTCAGGCATTCCCAGGATGACTCTAAATGAGAGTGCGAGGACCACCTACTGTTAGCACTTCTCACCTTGGATGATCTTTCATGCTTTTATGAAGCATACAGGATAAGACATGATCCACAATGAAGGGGCTCACGGCGTTACACATACTCACATTTGAGTCAAGGGTGTGAAAGCACTCTCATGGAGAAAAGGGCAACCTCTTGCCGCAAAGGAAAACAGAAGAAACAGAAGGATAAGATTGGCTAGAAACAGTAATACACTGAAGAGATTGCGTGATGTTTATATATTCCATATCACTGATGTGTCTGAGGACTGGGATTGAAACAGAGCTGTTCAGTCAATTAGCAGACTTTCTCTGACAGCTAATATATAAAATAAGCTGTTCGTGGTTCATTTTAGGGTTTCAAACACATATGCCAACTTTACAGTAATGTCATGTTGGTTTGAATTTATCTCTAAAATCTTAAAAAATTTAAAATCACAACATTTGTTTTACCTTAACTGACCTCATCTTCTTGACAAGTTACCAACTAGCAACTAGTTGTTAGCTATACAATGAACAGTATAGACAACGACCGACAAACAAAGGCTGAAACCTGATCTCACAGAATTCTGTGTAATGTTCACGGACTTAATTAACCCCCGAATCTGTGGTGGTATCACGGAATCGCCGAAAATTCCATGATGGGCTCACAGAAGGCATCAGCCGTGGTCCATGCACGGATTCACTGGTTCAACACCAGCGCTGCATCGGACCACGTAAAAAGAGTGACTCCGATGCAGTTATACTTTCACTGGAGTACCTGACCCCACCCCTACCCTAAACCTACCCAGTTCTGAACAATAATGATAACGATAAATTATCGCGTCGGCATATTTAAAGTGTTGAACCAGTGAATCCGTGCGTGGAGCACGGCTGATGCCTGTCACTGACTTACATTGGTATCACTTCTGTGAGCCCATCACGGAATTTTTTCTGTGAGCCCATCACGGAATTTTCGGCGATTCCGTGATGCCACCACAGATTCGGAGGTTAATTAAGTCCGTGAACATTACATGGAATTCTGTGAGATCATGTTGACTGAAACACAGTCGCCTATAAATACACAGTGTAACAAGAGGCAAATGAGAAACAGGTGACACTGATTGAATTACCATGAGAACAAATTAGGGTGACTATGGAGACAAAGGCAACAAAGAAAACAGGAACTAAACACAGGAAGACAGAACACAGAAACAACAAAATAAGAGTTAATAAAACACAAGACAGGGGAACATGTATATCAAAGGCCAAGGAGTGTGCACGATGTGATAAACAGAATTCACAAATTTCTGTTGTAGACACGGATCTATATAAATGATTGGATTTCTCACAGACTTCTAAACTGCCAGCAGGCAGTGAAGCTACCAGAAGTGTTCGAGTGGCCGTATTGCTGTTCCCTGACCTAAAATCATTGTATCAATCGCACAGGATTAGATTTTAGCATATACGCAAATTAATTGTTACTTCAGTTAATATTTCTGGTCTTTTTGGGCAGGAAAAACGATATATAGAAATTAGGGGTGTCCCCGACTAAGGATTTTCATAGTCGAATCGGAATTTTCAAATCATGCCGATTGTCGACTGATAGTCGAATCATATATTTGGGGCGGGGCAAAATACATTACCAAGAGTCAAGTCAGACATTCTACATTCATAAATACACAAGGAAAATGTGTAACGGACGCCTCGCATACAAACGGGGTAAATAATGTTTTATGTTTTGATTAAAAGATAGTTAACATTAAACGTCAGCGAAAGCCTTAAGAATTCACAACACTTTTTTTTACAATAGTGCTCTCATTATAACGTTATGTATATGACCGTAGTTATAATGTTCTGCATTTCTGGTTTGACCCGCGCGCTGAAGATGACCAGTAGAATAAAGGATAGCAGGTTTTTAATCAATGGGATTTAACTCATTTATCTCACATAGAATACGTTTCGTTATTTATATAACATAACCTTAATGTTACAACTTATAGGCTATCTGCACAAAATGCCCCGAATGCACATGAACGCGTCTGCACGGCTCTGAATGAACTCCTTTTGTGGACGCATTCTTCACGCAGTAACATGCAGAAACACAACTAAACACTAAAAAAAAAAAAATCACAGCCTTTTATTATAGTTGTCACGAATCCGGTTTATGAACTTCCGTTCACTCACCACCAGAGGTCACTCGCTCACCACATTGACTCTCACGCCATACATCACACTGGACTCCATTTCCCATCATCCATTGCACTGATGACACATACACAGCTGATTACACTGATTGCACATACACAGCTGAAGGCACTGATCACACAGCCATCATATCACACACTCTACTTAAGCCATGGACTTTCTCTCCCTCACTGCCGAGTATTGTATGCGCTTATCGCTCCCCTAGCCTTAGCTACTCTACAGAGCCCTTGATAGTTTTCCCTTGCCTGTTTTGGATTGTGTTTTCCCCTGCCTGGACTTTTGCTTTCGTTTTCAGATCTCCTCTCTCGTCAAGCCCCTTTGGATACTGTTCGCTGTCGACCGACCCAGGCCTGTTTTGGATTACTCTCTGCCTTGCCTATGATAGACCTGTTTGCCACTGTTCGACCCTGCCTGTTATGACCACGTCTCTGCTTAATAAAAGCTTGCAAATGGATCCGCACGCTTCTCGTCTCGTTGGTCTCATTACAATAATAGTGTTCTCATTATAATGCTATATATATATGACCGTGCCAGTCATGGTTATTATATTCTGCATTGTTGTCCTGCTCGCACCACGCGCTGAAGAGATATTCACCATGCAATGAAGCGCTTTATTGCAGCGTAACTCAACCAAATGCATCTTATACGAGATAAATAATATATACACACAATATAAATAAACCGACTGAAACGTTTTGAAATCACTTGTACCCTACCTGATCGAAAAAAAAAGAAAAAGAAGTCTTCCACTCTGCCTGTGTCAATTTGAGTCTTGTTAAAGATTTAAATCCCTGCCGCCAAGATGCTCCTCTGTCGGTGACGGATTAGAAAGCGAAATTTTAATCTATAGGGGAAGTTGGATTTATTCACGCACGTTAAAATATTCATTTAAAGCTTCTTTCTTTTAAAATTCTTATTTACAGAATTATCATAATAGGCTGTATATTAACTTATTGGGAGAAAACCGGTAGTTCGACGTGAAATCAGACACTGAGCACCCCCATATAGCCAAAATGGCATGATCATAACACCCCGCGAATATTCGACTGAGAGATTGGGAGTCAAATCAGGCTCCTCGAATCGAAGCATCTAATCGACAACTATTCGGGGACACCCCTAATAGAAATTGTTAAGATGGTTGTGACTGTTGACACAGGTAACTGACTTAACACAAAACATAGCCTATTTAGAAACAATTATGAAGGAAATATTAAACATGAATACATAGCTGGAATTAGTCGCAGAAATTGATATACAATAAGCATTACAATACAAGCCTCTGCTAATGCATTCAATCTTGGTTGGAGTGACAGTATAAATCCTTGGAAATAAAGCTAATGTAAAGTCGATATGCAGTCAGTGCTATTTCTCTGAATCAGTTATGATGCATTTTATTTCCTGATTGAAATTTCTTGATCTATTGATTTTATTTCCTTATCTACTTAAGACTCTTAATCAAAAGAGCAAATTCTATGCCGTTTTGCTAGCCTTATAGTTTCCAAAGGAATTAAGTGTTATATTTTGTTGAATTATTAATCAATGTTTAAATTATCGTCTACAAAATCACTGTTACATGATTTAGTTACTGTACGAACAAAAACAGTATTATATAGCTACTACACCATAATTACATAAACAGTGAATAACTGTACAAAGTGAATTAAGGTATACATGTGCATACCTTACAAAGCATCTTTATTTGGATTTCAGAATGAGCACTTTGACATTTGTAATACATATGTTGTTTTTCGTCCGTCCGCCAATCTGATGTTGGCTATACTGTAATGAATATGAACGTAACTTTTTGATAAGCAGGGGAAATTTCCCATTTTAAACAAATAACCATTTACATGCTTAGGATGGTGACCTTAGATAATGTTTTTTCATTAATAATCATGTGATTTTCTATTAAATTAACAGAACGTGTGTAAACCACATTATCAAAAATGATCAATGGAACCCATGGCTCAAAATTCTCTTCTAGGTTTTAGAATTATATAGAGAAGACCAACAAAAAAAAAAAATTAAATTGCATCTCTCAGAGTCCACCATGCACACAGATTCACAGTGCACTATTGCAATGGAAAGCAGCGGGGTGGAAATGTGAGACCCCGGTGGCTCTAATCTAAGATTTTCCTGCACGCAACAGGCGTATTGTATTTTTAGGGCAGATGGGACACCTGTTAGCTGAGGACATTAAGGGTAAAAGATGCCCCCTGGAGGCTGGAACGTGATGAAAAGGAAATGGCTCTTGAGAGAGAGGAGCAGAACAAGAGTGAGCGAGACCTGCTTCAGAGTTATTCAGTGCATGGAGTGTCCTTGATGCCGCTCAAACGCCAGCCTAGTCATGAGAGTGCGTAATGTCCTCAGAGACGCGCTGCTCTGCCGTCAGAGAGCGGTGGCTATGGGACAGAGCCTTCAAATGCCAAATATAACACATCCCTCGAGGTGTGAATTGACACGCTTTACGTAAGAAAACATATCAATCAATTTCATTAAACATACTGAGAAGTCAAAATGGCATCAGTTTTTTTAAATGTGGCTTAACACACTTACACAAGTCCAAAATGATTGCAATGATTTGAACATCTGATTTAAAACTGGAAATAAAAATATTTAAAACAAAGAAATATTATGGTGCAAACTGAATTATTTCAGATTCTGGGATAGCAATTGACAGGAAATCAACACTTCAGCCAGTGACGCATTTAAAGTGGATTTCAATTGTCTTCCAAACTGGGGAAAAAAATAATCATCAAATGTTGCCAGTCTAGTTAGTTAATTTTGCAAGGCCTGACCTTTACAAATAAATCAAGGAATAGAAAAAAAAAAATTGGAGCCATGAAATGCAATTAAATTTCTGGCTTCTCATCCAATAGTTAAGTATGTCCACTTGAATGCACTGACTACACATGAGACCTGGTCGAATGAGAGTATGTGTTTGAATGCACCTGCTGCAAATTTACATATTTCTCATTTTAATAATCATAAGAGGCACTCACAGCAGAGATAATAGAAGACTGACAGGCAGGATCTCACAGTCATTCATTATAAATAAAACAGAGGTAGTCACATACCACAGAATAAGAGAATGTATAACTTTAGGATCTTTGTGGTCATGAGATAATAATAATATTTTTTTTACAGCATTTACATAATGTAATCCTGTTTTGATTCAGAGTTTTAAAAAAATCTGTTTCAGGATGATCGTATCTCTTACAATGTTAATTTTTAATCTAAATGCAGAATGTAATAAAATTTTTTAAATAACATCAAACTTAAAAAGTGAGGGGGTAGTAGTAGTAAAGCACTTCACGCAGCTCAAGTACTTCATGTCATAATAAAAATATTTTAATACAATAATATAATACACAGAATAAGATAAAAATATTAAAAATGAAAGCAATAAATTATTAATTATATTATATAACAATAATAAAATGAATACAACAAATTGAAGACTTCAAATATCTTAAAATATAAATTTTGGGGGACTAAAAGCAGCAGATGAAGAGCTTTCAAACCTTGTGCTGGAATGAGAGTCTTTTCTCTACTCAAGAATGCTTCATATGCAATTTACCATTGTGAAACAATAAAAAAAAGAGATATATATCTGTGGATGGCACTGTGGTTAGACAGAAAAGCGTCAAGGGAGGCCAGATGTGAGAAATGGCAGCTTTGAGGTGGGTGGGAGTGAACCGTTCTGTCCCTGCCTCTCTCTTTCTCTCTCTCTGCATCGACCTCTTTTCCATCTTGTTTAGCTGCTGCTAAAACTCACAAGCCTATATTGACAGAAGCCAATTACTCCTCACTTCACCGGCTGCAAACAGGATGAAATAGCAGTGGCGTACAGCATCTGTGTACACAAAGACATCTCTACATTTCTCTTCTCCTCCACATCAAAACAAATTGATTTACAATAAAGACTCACTGAGCGTTCGAAAAAGCTCAAAGTTATGAAGCCTTGCCATGTCACAACCTACCAAAGGCTGCCGATGGTCAAATTTACTGAAGAGGCACAAACCAATAATACAGAGGCAGGAATATGTATGTGTGGGGGTGTGAATAAAAGCCTTTCTTTCCTGTAGCTAGAAATAAATTATAGTTTTTCTTATTTCTAAAGGGCAATGAAACATTTCCTCAGATACAAAGAGTGCCTGGACCTGCATTAACCTTATTTAAATATATATCTCCCTAAGGATGCTGCATAGGTCTTCTTAAATCCAGATCTCTGAGCCTCTCAGAGCTGTTAAAGTTAGCGATGTGGAGAGAGGTGTGCCACTGCCACCGATTGCTTTCTGATCCCAACTTTACTTCATCTGAGGAAACGGATCAGCACTCTGATGACAGTTGCTGTTTTCTGCTTTAATCTGCTGGGGTCTGTGTTCACACGAATGCTGCAGCTGACCTATTTATCTGGTTTGACCTCTGCACAGACTGACACACAGGAAAACAAGCACATGTTCACGCACTACTACTCTCTCTGGCTTGATGCAAAATCAGAACGTGCAAGTGTATTGATTCTCAGTTTCTAAGTCAGCACAGACAAAAAGACTTCTGAAAGTTAACCTATATTTGGTATCATGGAAATAATTCATATATAAATATAACATTTATTTTGTAGATATTGTAGTAACATGCTTACATACGGAATGATGTAGTAATATAATAAAAAAAATTAATTGTAATTTTAGTACTGCTGATATGTAAACTCCACTGATTATTTAAAAAATAATAATAATAATAATTATATAACATGACCCAGCTGTACAAATCTAGCATTTTAAAAATAATAACATTTTTCTTTAAGCTAAAGATTATTGTTTTTAAAGAGATTATTTATCTATTTTTAATAAATGTGGTAAAATCCTATATTTGGCATGCTGGAGATGATAAAAAGGGTAATAAAGGGAAATAAATTAAGTCTTTAAATGTACATTTATATGATTAAGTTGCAGTCAGGAGTCTAAGTTTGCTATGAAGATAGATGATAGATAGATAGATAGATAGATAGATAGATAGATAGATAGATAGATAGATAGATAGATAGATTTATATTCATGCTGATGTATATTCAACTACACTAATTATTACAAAAAATACACAAAATATACAATGTATAATGTATCATTCTGTACAAATCTAGGGTTTTAAAAAAATAATCAAAATGTTCTTTGAGCCAAAAATGTCGAAATCTTAAATTTGACATGCTGGAGATATAAAAGGATAAAGAAAAAATATATGTAATATATGTAATAAAGCAATATGATTTAGTTGCAGCATAATAAGTTTGCCATGAACCATACAAATAAATAAATGAGTGTTAATCATGTTGATATGTATAACTACACTGATTATTAAAAACACAAAATATGTAGAGCATGACCTATTTGTAGAAATCTAAGGTTTAAAAATAATCAAAATGTTCCTTGACCTAAAATAAAAGTGTCAAAATCTTACATTTGACATGTTGGAGGATAAAATAATAAAATGATAAAGAAAAAAAATAAAGAAAAACCTAAATCTTTAAAAGTATTGCTATGTAATACGTAATAAAGTAGGGGGGAGGAAGGAGGCAGGCCAGCGCTCCACATGAGACGAGAGTGCCAGTGTGTTCACATCCCTGTCTCAGCACACTCTCCTTGTCTGCAGTTGCGGTCGCTATGGAAACCGTTCCCAAGGCTCTGCAATGTCCCCGAATGGAAAGAGAACAGTAGGGAGGGACAGAAAAAAGGTCTTATGCACATCACCAAGACAGAACCCAGAAAGCAGAGAAAAAAGGTAGAAGGTCACAAAAACACATTCAGGAATTTATATTGCCTTATTTGACAAATGACTGCTGCTTTTAAGAAGCACAGTTGGCAAGGACACCCTGCAGATCATTTCAGGGTTGCCATACGTCAGTTAAGAAGAACATTCTGCGTGCCAAACTAAACTTCAGATGTAGAATTAATAATATTAGGTAGGAGCTCAGGAATGAGTAATCAGCTGAGAGATCTGAACCGTCACTTTCACTAAGGCCTGACTGACGCACACTGGCTGCAGTTTGCCGGAGCTGTGTGTGCTGTGGGCCGGAGCCGCGCACTGGGTAATTACGCAGAGGTTAACGAGGCTGACTTCTCTAACGAGATATGAATCACACCGCATACAGAGACTCGGAGGTCTGAGTTAGGGCTATTTATACTTGATTTTCCCTTCAACATGAGCGTTAGACGAACACTGCCAGTTTGTCCATTCTAAGGTCGCGATCTTGAAAACTCTGACATTTCCGCTAATTTTCAGTCATGATGCATTTAGAGCACAAATGAAAAGGCTATTTATTTTTGACATTTACATTTATATTTATTTATTTAGCAGACCCTTTAATGCAAAGAAACTTTTAAATGAGGAATGCTGCATTGCAAGTGATTCATCCCAAGGAAACAGAAACACAGAAGTGTGGCATACTGCGATACAAAGCTCACATTTTAAATAAATTAAATAATATATGTAAATATATGATCACTTGGAATAGAAAAGGGTCTGTTTAAAGGAATAGCTCACCCAACACGGAAAATTTACTCTCAGGTCATCCAAGATGTAGACACAGATTTGGAGAAATTTAGCATTACATCACTTGTTCACCAATGGATCCTCTGCAGTGAATGGGTGCCGTCAGAATGAGAATCCAAACAGCTCATAAAAACATCACAATAATCCAGAAGTAATTCACCCGACTCCAGGTAATAAATTAACATCTCGTGAAGCAAAAAGCTTGCTATCTTCAGTGAAAGTCATCTCATCTGAATCAGGAGAGAAATATACAAATATATTGGTGGATTTTGATGTGACAACAGGGGACAGACGTTTTCACTGGAGGAAGTGGTATTTTGGATTATAGACTCATTTAAGCGATTTTTAAAGTTTAATGCCTTGATGGATTTGTTTCTTACAAACACACACACACAGCTTTTCACTTCACAAGATGATAACTGATGGACTGGATGGTCTTATCAGCTGTTTGGACTCTTATTTTGACGGCACCCATTCACTGCAGAGGATCCATTGATGAGCAAGTGATGTAATGCTACATTTCTCCAAATCAGTTTCAATAAAAAACCTAATTCATCTACATCTTGTATGACCTGAGGGCGAGTACATTTTCATTGTTGAGTGAATTATCCCTTAATCATAAATATGAGCAAGCAAGTCTAATGATGCAAACACAAACAGCAACACACTAAACTCCACCAAAGCTCAAAATAAAACAAGCCTCATCCTCACTCCATGACATCTCCCTCCCTGCACAGGAACAAACACAGAAAAGCAAACAAAATGTGTCATGACTCTTCCATTTGCTGAGGTACAGAGACAAATCAAAATTCCAAGTCATGGACGCATTACTGAGAGTCATCTGGTTTGAACTGATCAACAGCCAGCTACTGTCTGTCTCTCAACATAGTGCTGTTTTTAGACCTTCTACGACAGCATCCCTCTCATTCTGTCTGACGGAAAATCCTGCAAGTGTGCGACGGGATGATTCTGGGAAGACTTGGGTGGATTTTGTTTTGTTTCTAAGAAGGGAACAGCAGAGTGTGCATACAAGAACATTGCTGGAGACAGGTGAGCAGCAGTGGAAGACAAAATGTGCCAGTGTTTGAATCACATTAGTGTGTTTATAAGGTGTTAGACTCAAGTGCGACTTCTCACTCTGATTAGCAATGATGATGAATATTTGTATGAGAGTGTCTTGGTTTTCACACAGTATTACACAACAGCACTAAGAGGAGGTACATGCAGTCACCGACTTGAAATAGAACATGAGCACCAACCCAAGGTGGGAGAATATCAAAGCAGAGGACACACCTACCCTAAACGAACACTGACGTAATGCCATGTGTCACTGTTTTTTGTTAAATTACCTTAAAATTAAATGTTAAACGTAACATTTGTTTTTAAAATGTATTTATTTTATTGATGTGATTTATTTTTGCTTAATTTATTTTTTTAAATGTATTTTTAATATTAATGTCAATTTCTTAAATAACTTTTAGGCATGAAATTATAGAATTAAACCCAAAATGTGACCTACCTATTTACAGACAAACCTTAAAAAAAAATTAAAAAAATAGTATGTTGAGGGTATGCAGAATGTAGGTAAAAAGTACACAGCTCATATTTACATGAATTGAGATGGTTCAAAATATCCAAAACAATTTTGTTTCAATAACTTTGTTCAAACCAGCTACAAAATTTGAATCACAAACTGCTGCTTGTTTGGTTCAAACCACACAAAAAACTGTTTGTCAGGCTGGTCTGTAGACACACTCGCACAGTGAGGTCCTCTCATCTCTTTTCACCTTCTCATTGAACAATTTGGTGTAACTACACAAAGAACTCTAAAGAAAACTGCAATAGCAGGCTGAGGTACCACATATCTGATTTTATCAACAGAGCAATGTCTTTTGCTGAACAGTAGGACCCTTGTCTGTGCTTTTTCAACTCTCTAAAGGGCTTTATGCGATCGGATGACATGCACATTCCAGGTTTGGGCCAGGTTACACGACTCAAGGACAAATCAATGAGAGTGATGTGATGCTTCCATGCAATGAGCGTGCAAAAACTAAAATTAAAAACATTAGTTTTGTACATTATTTAGGTTTTACAGCTATGAAATTGATACATGTGAAAGGAATAGTTCAACCAAAAATGAAAAGTCTCATGTCATTACAAATCTGTCTGTGAAGCTCCTAAAATACAAAAAGCACTATAAAAGTAGTCCATATAATACGTTTTTTAAAGTCATGCAACAGCTTTGTGAGAGAAACAGAGTGATATTTTAGTCATTATTCAAGGATAAGATTCACCTCAGCTACAGGTACACTAAAAGTTCAAAAGATAGGAGTCTGTAAGTTTTTGAAAGAGATCTCATATGCTCATTATGGTTGCATTAATTTGATCAAAAATACAGTAAAACAGAAATGTTGTTCATTATTATTACAACCTAAATAACTGTTTTCTATTTTATGTTTTAAAATATAACTTATTTAAAATATTTAAAAAATAAAGTATAAAATGCATACATTTTAAATATAAAAATATAATATCATTTCTGTGATGGCAAAGCTGAATTTTCAGCAGCCATTACGCCAGTCTTCAGTGTCACATGATCCTTCAGAAGTCATTCTAAAATGCTGTTTTAGTGCTCAAGAAACATTTTTTATTATTAATTTTATTATTACGGTTTTTATTTATTTATTTAAATATTTATTTAAAGTTATTTTTAATCAACATTTTAGGGTTGTTTGATGAATAGAAAGTTCAACAGAACAGTATTTATTTAAAACAGAATTATTTTCTTTGTTTTCACTGTCGCTTTTGAACAATTCAATGCATCTTTGCTAAATAAATATCAATTTCTTTTATTAAAATATATTTAAAAAAAATAATAATACTGACCCCAAACTTTTAAATGGTAGTGTACTAAAAATTTTCATAGAATATTTATTTAAATTTCAGTCTTTTTCATCATATAAGTTCAGAAGACTCAAAATATAGCAAACAGATACTTTTATAGTGTAATTTTTGTCCTTTTTGGAGCTTGACAGCCTTGTGACTATGAACTGTCATTGTATGGAAATGATCTATATGAACATTTTATACAAATTATTTCTGCGATCCACCGAAATAACGGTGAGTAAACAATGACCATCTTTCATTTTTTGGGGAACTATACCTTTAATTTAAGTAAGAGAGCAGACTGTAGAGTTGTAAGTTGGTTTAGTGTGTCAGTTCCTCTCTGCGTTTGTGCTCTCAGGTCTCTCACAGGTGAACTGTACCAGGTTTGGCTTCTCCTGCGTCCTTGACACAGTTAGCCGACCGCATTAGTGTCCGATTCCTCCTTGCCAACCTGTCTCCTTGATGATGACGGAGCAGGGGCCAATCGCAACTCTTCCACCTCGTCTCCTGGGTGGTGAGAGGGGAAATGGAGAATACAGGAAGATAAGTTGAGGGGCCACTTTGGAGTTTAGGGGGACCAAAATAGATGTGACACACAACAGCTCTGCAACTGCCCAGTTAGACTAATGAGGCGAGGTTGAAGGAGAGGGATGCTCCCGGAGGTGCGCATGCTCGCATCAAAAAAAAAAAACCCTGCCCCCCTCACCCGTGGCCTATTTCCGCTACAGAAATTCATTAAAATGGTCACAGAGAGCGAGCTTTAGGGCCTCAATTGGGTCAAGGCAAAATACTGAGCTCAAAGCATTCAACTCAATATCAATTTGTCAGTTGACCCAAGTCTTAGATTAGTCATTTATCACACCTGTATCTCAGAGTAGAAGGTGCCACAGACTCTGAACATGGGGTGAAAGGTCCTGGTTGACCATTGACTTTTGGTGCGCTAGGACCCTCCCCACACACCTGTTTCCAGGTACATCAGTGACACTAAATACATCTAACCCACCACTCAAACATCTGGCTGCATTTATTTTATGAAAAATACAGTAAAAACAGTAATATTGTGAAATATTATTACAATTTAAAAAGAACTATTTTAATTTAATTTAAAATCTAATTTATTCCTGTAATGGAATTTGTGATCCTTCAGGAATCATTCGGATATACAGATTTAGTGCAAAATAAAATAATAAAAATAAATAAAATAAAATATTATTATCCATGTTGTAAACAATTTTGCTGCATATTTTTTTATTAAAATTTTGATACTATGAATTTAATATTTTCATTCAACAAGGGTACAATAAAATGATCAAAAGTGACAGTAAAGACACTAATAATGCTGCAAAAGATTTATATACAGTCAAACCAAAATTTATTCAGACACCTTCAACATTTCTCACATAATCACAGTTTATTCACTATAGTTTAGAAAATGGTAATAAAATATGACAAGAACTCAGAGTTAAACTGTGTCAGAACAAATTCATCTTGATAATGTCAGATAATTTTGATAGAAAGGTATGTAATGGATTAGGCTGAATAGCTGTCAGCTTTTAAATTTGTGGTGAGTGTAAAAAGGTCGCATTAGCAATTAAAAAAAAAAAAAAAAAAAACACTTCAGCAAAACATGGTCAGGTCAAAGTGTCTGAATAATTTTTGGTCCCAAATTTTTATCAGTTTTACTGGCAGTTCACTGTATGAAGAATTTTTGGGTATAATATGTCACAGCTTACTTTATTTTGCTATCCTCACTTGAACTATAGGTTTATTTTCCTGGTTTCTACAAAGCAGCACAACTGTTTTCAACACTGATAATAAGAAGAACCATTATTAATAATCGAGCACCAATTAAGCATATTAGAATGATTTTTGAAAGATCATGTGAAACTGAAAACTGCAGTAAAGTCCCGTTTCACACCAAGAATTATAACTATAAAGTGAACTATAACAACAATAACTATATCAGCGAACACACAACTGTGTTCTGTTTATTCTAAGTGTGCGCTGCAGTTGATGTCGTCTGCTGCTTTAAATGCTTGGATGGATTCTGATTGTCTGTCAACATCAATGTTTTTAGCGTTCAACAGCTGGAAAAAGTGATTCCAACAATATTGCTTGTTTCTAACAATTGGTGCCTTATTAAAATGGTAAATTGCTTTATGAGGTGAGTCTACCTGTATTTATAATGGCAATATGCCATTCCAAATTCAGCATAAATCTTGCAAGACTCATGCAAAATAGATACTTCAGATTGCTGTGCATATTGTAGAAATGATCATATAGCCATATCATAACATAATTGTGACGTTTACCCTTGTATTTCTCGCCTTCTGTAAACTAACATGAAGAACAGAGCTCTCTTTTTCCCAGTTGCATCTATCGCATGAAATAATGTTGAATGAACATCAAAAAATATTTTTAAATGCTCAATTTTAATGCAAACTTAACACAGTGGTTGTTAGCCGAGTCATCACAGCTAACATTTAAAGCAACATAGAGCAAATGCTTGGTGTGGTATGTAGAAAAGTACAGACTGCTTTTATCAAGTCTGATCAAACTTACAAGGACATGACTGCATGACATTTCTGTGACCTTTTCTCTCGGCCGAACAGAGTCCACTCCGTGGGTGTGTCCAACCACAACGCCACAGGCACCTGTCTCTGTGAAGGTCAAAGTGCTGTTTTCTCTGTCTATAGACATGCATACTTTATGAATACCAAGCATTATTTAAGCAATATTTAAACTGATTAATTTTAATATTTACTTTCCCTATCCAGCCCCAACCAGTTCCTGCAATGACAATTCAGTTTCACTGTCAATTATTTATCAATTCAACATGAATTTCGCAAATTAAATTAATTTACCATTTAAATCAACTGCAGAAAGTAAACTGATGTTATTAAACTGACTTCTTAAGTACAAGCAGTACAAGCATGCCCAAGCAGCAATTTTTGTGGTTGTAAGTGTACAAAATAGAAAGAAAGGCAAAAGGGAAGAATTTCTTCCTGGGGTCTTACCTTTATCTTCTTGTAAAGAAGTCGTGCTTTGTCTGAGGGTGGAAAGCTGGTTAGTTCATCCAGCACCAAACAGCTGATTCACACATATTTTTCCATGTTCTCACAACATCTGTCAAAACAGTAGGACAAATTGCTAAACTGAGGTGAGAAATGCAAAGTTGGAAAACAAATGGCCTGATTAGAAAATCCCAGTGAGTTAGTGATGTTGAAAAGACTTCAAATTCACATCAAAATTCACATCAAAATACAGGACAAATATAAAACTGACGTCAAAATCGTTTACCTACGTATAAATTAAACCACTTTCAGTGCAGTCTTTCTATTTTTACACAATTAACACTGGAAGAAACAGCCGCCCAAATTGAATTTAAAATGACGTTATATTGTTACAGCATCTTGATCTTTTATTCAATAGTTCAACAAACTGTTAATATTGTTAAGCTTACATTTTAGATTGCTATTTACTTTGTCCTTTTTGACTCCGCCAACGAAAATGTTGTCAAACACTACATTCCTGAATGAATCAGTGATTTGAATGAATCAGTGATTTGAATGAATCAGTGATTTGAATGAATCAGTGATTTGAACGAATCGGTTCAATAATTCAAAGACTCATTCACTTGCTTCACCTAATGGTTTAATCAATGTATGTTAACTTGTAAGCAAGCAGAAAGAGCCAATAACTCTCACCATAACGCACAGACTGACAGCCTGTATATATTTTATTTATTTATGTAGCCTATTATTTTAAAGAAAAGGGACATTTACGATCAATTTAATAAATGGTTTGCCTTGACTCGTCAATCTTCAGACTAATTTTAACCTTTTGGTATCATTAATGGAATAAAGTAAAATGCACTTCCATTAAAAACTGGCCTTGATGAAACAGGCAGTGAATCAGAGTGTTTTTGTACCTGATTGCATAATTTAGGGAAGAAAAAAAACACTTTATAAACCCACAGGTTTTATGTGAAAGGAATGGACTGGAATCATTAAGTTCAAGAAAGATAACAGATAACGGCCTGTTTAGTTTACATTTAGTTTAAAATCCCAAACTACAACCTTATCTCACCTAAATGAAGCGCACCATTCACTCAAATCAGATAAGATTATATTTTTTTTTTTTCTAAATGGGTGCACCTGCACTTTCAAATAGGAGCTTATCCTGGTAACTTTTCTTGTCTGTCTAAAACGGGAGAAAATCGGTATGATGGATGACCAAGGGACAGGCCCTCCCATGAGACCAGGCTGGCTAATCAATAGACTGGCAGTGAGGCCTGGCTGGAGGGCTCCATATCAATCATAATGCACAAGCCTTGTATTCTGCAGTCATCTCTTTGACAGCACACAGTAGGTCAGGGACAAGTTGTCTCATCTATTACTTTTGGCAGATGGACTACGGGGCAACTGAGCTGACACTAAGGACTGTCAAGTGTGGGAGAAACACTCACCATAAAATGGAAAAAAAATACTGAAAGTTTGGCCTATTAAGGTCCAGAGTGAGTTGAGAAACATGGAGAAATAGAGACAGACCTTGTCTTGTGTGGGTTCCTTCATTCCTTCCATTGACAAAGAGGTGTGTCCTCGTCGTCTATGTAATTTGAGAGGTTTGTCCTGCCCGGGTCTCCTCCATTGCTTCATGCCCCTCACAAACAAATGCCATGCACTGTAATCTAAATGCGGCACTAGGATTATCAACACATTGCTCTTGTCAGCCTTCCTTGAGAACTGCGTTACACAAGACTGCCCTGGTGGGCCTTACTCTACTGTGGCACTTTAGGGCCACCTGGTGTTGAAAACCAGTTAGGAAATTGCACCTGTTTGCCACGTGGGTTTTTTGAAACCGCCTTGTGCCAAAAACAGAGCTGTGGGTGAGGAAGGGAACAAGGTGTTCCTGTGCTCAAAACAATCATATGTCAAGAGAGGCAATTAGCAGAAGTGCTGATCTACAGCTTGTTTACATTTTATTTGATGAAGTGCTTAGTGCGCCTATATAATACCCACATATTGCTCTGTCCAATAGTGTATATTTGCCAGGAAACAAATGTTTTGATTCTAGAATAGCTTGTATGAATCTAACAAGGTGCTTGAAACAGTGCTAGGGGATTTCAACCCATGCTGACTCAACGTCACACATTTCTTGCTGATTTTCCAAAACATATTCAAACCATGTTTCACTCTCTCCCAAAGGTGTTTTTGGATCTAGACTTTTTATTTTTTTGCTTGGCAGTCATTTGTGTAAACTGAATATTCTGGGCTCAATACAACTTTAAAACTCAGCTGCCAGCATAATGTTGTTCATCAACATAAACCCTTTATTTTATTTTTTATAAAAAAAAGAAAAAAAAAGAAAAAATTAAAACTTAAGTGAGGCACTTACAATAGAAGTGAATCTAAGCCGTAATTTCAAACAAATACATTAATTCTTATGTTAAACCTATACCCTAAGGATTTATCAAAAATTACTATATATAGAGGTGCCTCAAGTGTCAAATAGGCTACTAAATATTAATATTTTTTCAAATGTTTTCATTTATAAAACATATTCAAGTGAGGGTAACATTCCAAAGCAATTTAGAACGTATTTATCTTCCTAAAGTTCACACTTGTAGAGGTCAATAGCCTACTTGATAAGATTTAGGTGGTTTATCCCATCTAGCAAAAATATGTTCCTCTTTAATATGTTATAACAAGTTTATAAAGGATGCTTTGTAATTGTTTTTTGAAGCATTATATGTACCATATAAGGCTTGTTTTTAGAGTATATTATTTCTTTATATTATGTCTTCTTAACATACTGTAATCAATTTGTAGTCATTTAACATTTATATTTATGCCATGGTCTGTCTGAATACTCGATTCTGATTGGCTGGCAGGTGTTGATTAAATTCGTTGAACCGCACATGTAGTTCCAGGTCAGTTTAATCACGTTCTATATTAATGCGCTTCCTATAGACGGTTTCATCAGGCGCACGCGCCTGGACCTAAGTTAACTTCCGGTCTGTGTTTGTTTATCGGTCTTGTTAGTGGCGCCGGCTACAAACACAGTTAAAGTTAAAGTGATGAGTAATGAAGTTGGGCTCAGGTTGTTGTGCCGTGGGATGTGTTTCCCATACATTTGTTTATTTGTGGCGACCCGCCACGATATCAAAACTGACCGATTTTCCAAAAGGCTTCGTTGAATAAACATGAGCACATAACGCACCGGCTTTTTTCTAAATAATAATAAAAAAAAAAATTCCGTTTTTTTTTATTTTTGTCTATTTAAATTCTGTTCACAAACTCAAAACACAAGATTAATGGTCAAAAACTTTTTGGAAAGCCATTTGTTTTCTGAAAAAAAAAAAAGACACCTTGCACTTGAAAATAGCACATTCTGTTAGAATTTTACAGTCAAATAAACAAAATGTGTGAAAATGACCTATTTTACCCTTAGGTTTTAAAGGGTTAAAAATCAAAACGAGGCGCAGGTGTTTTTATATTACTGTATTTCTGAAGGAACACTGTCTTTAGAAAATGTTCGATGTCATTTTCATTTCATCTTGCATGTTATATGCCTGATTAAGCAGCGTTTGTAAGCTCAGAGCTGCTTTGCGTAAGGTACAGCCCAACAGCCGTTTCCGGGGAAACCTCTAGTTCTCCCACTTTAAAGCGCCTCCTGCTGGCAGAGAATGAATTTGCATTTTTAATAAGTCCGTCCAAGTAGTTATCACTGAATCTCAGTCCATCTGATTTACGCAGCAAACATATTTAGTTTGTTATCAAAACATAATCTACTCTAGAGGGACTTAGATGTTGTTACTGATTGTATTTGGATGTCTACCGGAAGTTAAGTTTGGGCCACAAAAGCGCGCATGCGCAGTAACGTTTGTTTATGTTGTTGCCGTTGAAACCGTCTATAAACATTGGTAACCATAGTAACATACAGTTACAGTTAAATAGTAATACAGACCAAAATAACCGTCATTTTTATCGTTCCGGTCAAATATGGCAGCACAAATACTGTTAACATCTTTAATATGTGAATGCTGGGAAATGACCATGGCATAAACGGGATAGTCAACGGCTAGCTGTGCATTTAACGATGCTCCGCTGCGCGTCGGGCGGTTCTCCGCCTTCACATCGTGCATTCAAATAGTTTAATGCACAGCTAGCTGTCGATTATCCCTTACATATTTGTTATTGTAATTTAGCTCTTTCTTTGATTTCATTAGTGTTTTTTTTGTTGTTGTTGTTTAGGTGGAGGCTCTAAATAAGCCCTTTGGGTTTTCTGCCTGTCCTGCACAGTACTTTATTATTCTTGTGCAAAAAATGAAATTAAATAAAAAATTAAAAAAAATTCGTAAAGCTGTTGAAGTCACAGTTGTTTTAAGGTTATATCATTAGCTGGCCAGGCTGGGAGATCAGCTATAACCAACTTGACAAGCTACATCCAGGGTAGGTTGGCTTTTAACTCCCCAAGCAAGGACGTCATGACAAAAAGTAAAATGGTATAATTGTATTCCAAAAGGTATTATCAAACAATAATACTGGTAATACAAAATGGAGCATTTCATCATTACCTGATCAGTCCTATTCACTTTAATTGTATAGATTCAAGGAACATCAAGTCTCATGTATGCTAAATTCTTACCATACTTGTACACAAAAACAGAAAGACTCCTACTTAACGATTATGCATTATCTGTTCTCACCTGAACAAGTTAACCAAGTTCTTCTCCATTGTTCTTCAGCAGCAGTCCTCAAACTCCATGGGCCCAAATTGTGCAAAACTAAAACAATACTTCTAAAAAAACCATCTCATTTTTAAACTAATTGTGACCTCAAAAGTACATGTGTAAAAACTGTAGACAAACAGTAAAAGAAATATCTAATAGCACATTCTATATCTTTGTCATTTTATTATTAAAGTCATCTTGCGGTACCCAGCTGAAAACCACTGATCTATATGTATTCTTGTTCTATAAAATCCAGGAGTTCATACAGTGTGAAGCCTTCTTGTGCCAACTTCATAAAACTTAAGCTTCCTTGAAGATATCAGCTTATGTAGTGTATTTGCAAGGATTTGGTTGATATTGGTAAATAATCATATATCGGAATGCAGTGTATATATACACAATGTTTAATAAACAAAACATGAAAGTCAGATGTAACTTAATTAAATTTTAATACAATCTATATTTACAAAAGTTCTCACAAAAGTATATCATATCACAAGAGTTGTAGTTCTGAGTGCACTTGTGTAGATTTACATTCAAACATTTACCACAGTTACCCAGCAGTGATGAGAAGGCAGCCATGCGGCTTTGTCCCAAGGCTCTGGGTGTGTTGCACAGACAGCTGAGATCCACCGAGGAGGATCAGCAACCTGCAAAAGTCTCCCAAAACACACATGCATCCGTTGGCAGAACAATGCATGCACATTTCTCAGTAATTACACTGCGACAGCACGCTACTGCAGCGCTCTTACACCGCGTACACAAAGGGTGGAGCGGATTTACCTGCTGGCCACGTGATGGCGGCCGTACTGTGGGCGGGGCGTGGTGCACACGTCATCACGCAGCCGTGACGCAGAGCGTTCCGCCTCCCTGAGTTGGAGTCTGCGCAATGCTGTGAGAACAAGGAGAGCCGACAAATGAAACCACATTCAACTCGTAACATGCAACTCAAAAGCATTGTGTTGAACGCCTTGGCTTCAATAAACATTGTCTGACACGATTACATATTTTGACAGGGCTAACAATGAAAGCAACTGGCATTTTCACGCACATATTACTGTCTATGGGGTTCACAGCTGCCCAGTCGTCTCGTTCCGACGAAATCGAGTCAGGTTTCGGAAACGGGTCAGATTTCATTCCTGAAGAACACGTTCTCGAAGTCTCTCTGTTGGAAGTCCAAAGATCTGTCGTAATCAGAGTCTGACATTGAGAAAACGCTCTCATCAGATGGGACATTATTCTGCGTTGAGAAATCATGGCTTACATCACAAACGTCTAATCTCTCAGCGTACACCAGGTCCATTAAATATTGCGTTGTGTTTCTTGGTGCCATGGCTACAGATGGTACGTAACGTTGATTGCCCGTAACGTTACCGTCGACACGGTCCGGACTCTGCTGTGGTCTCTTGGCCGACCAAACGCGGACCTTTCGCCTCCTTCCGCTCCTATTTGCGCGCAGAAATGTCCTCCTCTTTGATTTTGACCACTTTTTCTTGTGATCAGGCGCGGCCTTGATGTCCTTCTGGTAGTTTCCTTTCATTGTCGTGAATTCAAGACACATTACCAGAACAAAAATAAACAGTCTTTGGTTGCCCAGAAGTAAATGATCAAAAATCAACAATCTAGTGGTTAAAACAAACCAATAAAAAAGCTTTTAAGCCCCAACAACAGACACCAGCTTGAAGCTGCTTACTCTCCAACGACCGACAGAAAAACGTGGCTAAGGAACGTCCGTCTCACGTACTTAAGGAACTCGCGGAAGTGACGTTTTTCGCTTCCAGCGAATCAGCTTTCACCTCGTCTTATTCGGCGGTGTTGAGTGGCGCTGTAGCAACCGTTGGTCCTTTTCAGCAAAACATATTCAAACATGAAGAAAAACAATCGGGAACTTTAGAAACAAACTTACAATAAATAAATAAATAGTTTAATTAAAAAAAAAATAATAATAATAAATAGGTATACGAGCAAGCCTTTTCGCATGTTAATAGGCCTAGACTACTGAATATTATGTGATTCGCCACATTGAAAAGGTCAATGTCTGCTAGTCAATCATGAATTGTTTATTTACAGATTAAAATTATTTGGTTTGACATAAACATCAGACAATTTTGCATATTTCAGATTATATAAAACTCCAAAAGCAGTGGCATGAAATACAAAATCGTGTGATATTTATTGTCTGTCAGGCTGTGACCATCGGTGTCATGACACCGATGGTCACAGCCTGACAGACAATAAATATCACACGATTTTGTATTTCATGCCACTGCTTTTTCATTGTTTTTCTGTCTAAACGTGCTAGACGGAGATGTTTTGACCAATATCTCATAAAGTAGACTAGCATTCTAAAGAAATGCCACCGTGTACATGAAATATAGTTATTATTAAAAAGCAGTTCTAAAATTTAAAGTTGCTTCACTTAAAAAAAAAAAAAAGTGTCTCTAGATCTCTTTTATTTTGTAATCTCTGTGAAAACGCCATTTTAATTTAAAAGCGTGAGACATCCTTACATGAACTAAGTGTTAATTTACATTAGGTTAGTCTGATTATTTCGGTGACAGTAGCTGTTAACTCCAACATCTCGAGCAAAACCCAAATGTGTATATGTGACCCTGGACCACAAAACCAGTCTTAAGTCGCTGGGGTATATTTGTAGCAATAGCCAAAAATACATTGTATGGGTCAAAATTATAGATTTTTCTTTTATACCAAAAATCATTAGTATATTAAGTAAAGATTATATTCCATGAAGATATTTTGTCAATTTACTACTGTAAATATATCAAAACGTCATTTTTGATTAGTAATATGCATTACTAAGAATTCAACTTTCTTAGGGACAACTTTGAAGGCGATTTTCTCAATATTTTGATTTTTTTTGCACCCTCAGATTCCAGATTTTCAAATAGTTGTATCTCAGCCAAATATTGTCAGATCCAGACAAACCATACATGAATGGAAAGATTATTTATTCGGCTTCGATTTCGAAAAATTGACACTTAAGACTAGTTTTGTGGTCTAGGGTCACATTTATCCTTCGATTTGTGTTACTTCCCAAACAAAAGCAGTTATTGCACACAGCTCCTTGTTGACCGCTCCAAAATGTCGGTGCTCCCAGACCACGTAAAACCAACGTCCATGTTTAAAGTTTAAACATCTGCTTGAACCTGTCTCTTGAAGCTCTCTGCTGCCATCTTTGTATCGGAGAGACTTACAAAAAAATAAAATACATTTATTCGCGAAACAAAACTTTACTTGCGTCAGCATTTTCTCCAGAAAACCACCCAAATGTGTGAGATGTTTGTTCTTTTGACCCTACATGCAAAAACACTCTCTCCCACTTGTCTGCATCGAAGGGCGTATATTTGCATTACTGCACCGCCATTTACAATACAGCACCGCCAGCAGTTTTAGTCCAACCGATCTAGGCCAACAGTTTCGGGACTCGAGTTAGTAAACATGACAAGTGACAATGTAAAATTGAAAGAGAGCACATCTGGTCCTATCTTAGTGAGTATATTGTGCTTTTTTGTCGATTCTAATTGTACGTTACGAGACAGACGCGCAACATCTGATCTCGACACTAAGCTGCTCATTGAGTAGACATAGACGGGTTTGAGACCACGACAGCTGACACAAAACGGGATGCTTTTCGCCTTCCTAGTGATGGAAATATTATGCTTATGGCTGAATTTGTAGATAAACACATTTTTGGTGCTTTAGTTTACACGGGGCATTATTATAATACCCAGTTTTCCTCTATTGTACTGTTATAAAGTAAAATATCGACTAGAAGTTCCCGGAGGATTAATTTGTAGTCTTGTTTTCCTTTTAGACGCATGTAACGATTCAGAAAGGCCACTCACTGCCCCCCTTACATCAATGCAGGACGTGCTGCAGTGGTTTCCATTGCCCCTTTTGCTCTGAGACTGTATTTAAATCTACCAGAAATGACAAATTAAAACTGCATATGACAAGACATTTTAACAGGGCAGTTTTCCACGAGGGTGCGTACATCTACAGCGTGTTGTTCTTGAATATATATATATATATATACACGGCATTGTTACTTAATATTTTCACAATATACCATTTTTCATGCTGTAGGTTTCTCCATTCACAGATGTGGATTTGACTGTCGACCATCACTACATTATCACTGCCCCTACTGCGAAACTACAGTTTTACGAAGAAACGATTTCGAAAGTCATTTAGTTGTTTGTAAACAAGCACATCCTGAAAGGTAGAATACGAATGCTTTCGTTAAAATTGTAGGCTATGGTAATAAAGCACATTTGTTTCAGATAGCCTACTTCGTAATACTGTGCTATACGATGTGAACAAACCAACAATTGTGTATATCTGCAAAAATGTGCAGGTTTCTATATCAATTCCACATTTTTAAAGGTTTTCGCTAATATATACGTTTCTAATAACAAATTCGTGTTTAATGCTATCTTTATACACTACTTTTTCGCCGGACTTTTTACATTGTGATTTCACAGCAGTCCAGTAGGTGGCGGTATGCACGCTCGGACCGCCGTGAATCAACGGCAGAAGAAATGAACGTAAACCCTCCATTTTCTCTTCTAGTGCCCTTCGCTTGTGCACTAGCGCCATGAGTAGCGCACTTGATGACTCAAAGACAACAGATGCAAGTATGGACCACGAACTTTACACTGTACAGAGTCCCTCTGAGGACACTAAGGATGGCCCAGATCATGCAGAATTCATTTATAAAAGTGAGTAGCCATTAATTTTATGCATTTAAAGTCCCAATGCATTTAATTAACGGTCTTATTTTAGCAGTTCAGCATTGAGCTGGCCATATAAATTGGATGCATGCATTATACAAATCACGCGTCCTACCGTTATTAATATCTGCATTTGTGTTTATTTGTGTGTGTGTGCGCTTCAAGTGTCAAATGAAGAATTCGTTAGATTCGTGAAGTTGCGCGTGACCAACGACTCACTTTTCACTGGAAAGAGAAATTCATCAACTCTGGCTTATAGGTAAACCAGTCACCACCAGCGGACAGTTACACATGCATACACACACATTCAGGTCTTTGCACCAATAAAGCAGCATACAGTAGATGTTTATGCCAAGAACCTGCAGCAATTAGTGTGTAAAGTTTGCATATCTTTGTGCCATAGGGCCATCTTGAAAGAGCTAGGTCTGCAAAGGGAAATTTCTGCCAGCCAAGCCAGGAGGAAATGGGAAAACCTTAAGATGAAGTATAAGGTACGCTAATGCCGTCTTATGAGTGTTCAGTAGAGCTCCACTCTGTCCCACAGGCCCCCAGAACAGCACATTTTGGATATCGCCCATATTTCGAACACCTCATTGGACTCCACGAACCTTTCAGTCTTACAATAGTGTCCTGTAAAGGTTTAAATATATAAATAATTACATTTGATTAATTATTAGATATTACATATTTTAATATATTTCATAGTATATTACAGATACATTTATGCATTTGCATGATTGCATTATATACATAAACAATAACACACACATATAGTGAATATATAAATAATTATTTTATAAGTATAATTCCATGTAATGTGTATTATATACTTACAAATAACAGTAATTAAAATTACACAAAAATAATGAAATTTGAATATTAAACACCAGAATGTCATAAAATATGTATGTAATGTATCTCTGTGTGTGTGAATATATATATATATATATATATATATATATATATATATATATATATATATATATATATATATATATATATATATGATTTTAGCATTAAAATGTATTTCATATGTTCATGAATGTATTATATGCATACATTTGTTTTAATTAAACAAAATTAAATAAATTACATTTTAATATTAAACATTAGAAAGTAATAAACTTTATATATAATTAATAAAAATATCTAATACAATTTATATAACTTATTTAAAAAGCATGGTGCATGAATGTATTATATAAATACACATTACATTAATTAAAGTTACACAAATTAACTAAATTTGACCCTCAAAAGGGTCAATTATACATCATCTGAAAGCTGAAGCTTTCCATTGATGTATGGTTTGTTAGGATAATATTTGGCCGGGATACAACTATTTGAAAATCTGGAATCTGAGGGTGCAAAAAAATCGAAATATTGAGAAAATCACCTTTAAAGTTGTCCAAAGGAAGTGCTTAGCAATGCATATTACTAATCAAAAATAAGGTTTTGATATATTTATGGTAGGAAATTTACAAAATAGCTTCATAGAACATGATCTTTACTTAATATCCTAATGGTTTTTGGCATAAAACTAAAATAATTTTGACCCATACAATGTATTGTTGGCTATTGCTACAAACATACCTGTGCTACTTATGACTGGTTTGGTAGTCCAGGCTCACACATGTCATTTATTTTAATAAACATAAACATCTGAACGTCATTAAATGCCATTGTATATTGATATTATAATTAATTACACATAATTATGAACATCATACTGTGTTATTACACTCTACAACCCTAATCTGCATGATTGTGCACTGTGCTTGCTCACTACTTAAACTGTTTGTATCTGTGTACTGTGTGTGCATCAGGAACTGAAGAATCCCCCACTTGGGGTCTCGGTGAACCCCACTAACTGGCCGTGGTTCTCCCTCATGGACGACGCCATGGAGGGTAGACTCGTGGGAAGTGAAGTCACTCTAGACACTTCTACAGTGGGCGACGACAGCGAGTATCGCCCGAACAACACCACACGCAAGAGGAGCAAGAGAGTGCGTGAGCCGGACAGAAGCGAGATCGAGCTGTTCGTCGAAGAGGATGATATGATGTCTGAAGAGATGGGGCGAGACAGGGCAGACCTGGACAGAGACAGGGACGAGATGGAGCACGAGAGGGCCATCCTAGAGAGCGACAAAGCCGCTATTGAATACGAGAGGATGGTCCTGGAGCGGGAAAAGATGGTTTTAGATCGAGAAAGAGCAGGAGTGGAACGAGAACTCGCAGCATTGGACCGAGACAGGGCCTCTCTGGAGAGAGAAAAGGCCGCTGTGGAGAGAGACAGGGCCTCTGTGGAGTATATCCGAGCTCAGCTGGAAAAGGAAAGAGCGATTCTCGACAGAGAAAGGGCAAAGCTTGAACGAGAGCGTGCCATCCTAGAGCAGCAGCGTGGGGTGGTAAAAGGGGAACAGACGGCTAATCTGAACGATAATACAGAAGGAACTGATACCTCAATTCCCTTAGTGATGGAACCGGCTTCCTTAGAGAGGAGGCAGAAATTCCTCAACCTGTTTGAAAAGCTCATTGAGAACTTCTAAAATGGAACTAAATGTTCTGATCGGGACCCATAATGTATATGTCATTATTTTTATACACCTTCTGTTTGAAGTAAAACCGTTTTCTGTTGCCAGAAGTGAATTGTGCTGTGTTACAGTGATTGGTTTTGTGATGTTAATAGCTATGCTTGTTTAAGAGAGCGACAAGTGTTGCTTTCATGCCTTTGAAGCTAACAATGAAAACGTTAAGCCACCTCTGTTTTGGAGAGGTCATCAGAAAACTTTATTCAGGTGCGATTATTTCCATACAAAACACACAATGCTGAGCTAATATTTACCCCCCATTCCCCCCAGTCATTCTCAAACCCATTCTCAGCCAATACAACAGTTCTGAAATGTTCATTTTGAAGGCCATTGGTCATAACAACAGCTTGAATCGTGATATACCAAAATATTGCAGTTCTTGTAAAATAAAAAAAAAAACAGCTTATATATATTTATATTACAGTACAGACTTTACAACAAATTCATTGTTAGAATGCTTCTTTTATTGCATTAGTCAAATTTACCTTTCAAAAAAATCATTGAGCGCCAGCTTCAATTAGTTTATGCTAATTATGATAAACATTTGTTAAATTCCATATGAATATTAACAATATTTCATTTACAAAACAAACATATTTAAACAATTGGGGCTGGCTATTGCAGCTAACCCCAGACAGGCAACCAGTACAGCACACAAAAAGAGGGTTTTTGTGCGGTTTTGTTCATATTTGCACTTGTAAATTAATGACATCTTGTTTTCCTCAAAGGTTCATTAGTATTTGATAAATAAAAAAACTTTCGGAGTTATGCATGGTTCTCTGTTTCTCTAAAAGAGATTGTTTACGAGGCTAGACACGCATGTGTGTTTGAGACGTCATAAATCCAGATATGATTACAAACCTCCTACATTATGAAAAGTATGCACTGTGTAAAAAGGTAGAAACACAAGCAGCGTAGAGTTGGAAGTGTCCACCAGAACTCCTGTGAGAGTGTGAGTTTATGTATTTATGCCAACCTCCTTTAAAGACAGCCATTCATATCCAAGTGTTTGCTTGAGCCCAAAGTTAAAAAAAAAAGAAAAAAGAGAGAGAGGTACGCACAGAGGAGTTTTGATGCATGTGCATACGTGTGAGTTTTGTACGCGTGCATTTGAGTGTACGTTTTCTTGGCTTAAATAAGGGCACCAATGGGGATACGTGGCAAACATATGTAGGCCTGTGGGGTTCTGCTGAGGTTGATGGGATTACCGTCCAGGCGAACATCCTCAAGAGCGTTGCGGATGTAATTCAAATTGTGTGGATTGCAGAAGGTGTCCTCATGCATCATTTGGATATTGTTATTCTGAATGATAAAACGGAGAATGTTTTCAATGTAGCATCCAGCAAAGATGTCAATGTTCATTAAAGAGCACTATGCAGATAACCATGAAGACTTCTTAAAAGTTAACTAGCTCTTTAAATTAAAGTCTATACACAAATGTCAATGTTTCAGTTAGGTGGCAAGTGCCATAGATGTCCACAAGGTGGCACTAGTGAGGTGGGAGTACAGGTACCTGTAGGTGCAGAGAGCGCAGACTGTCAGGCAAAGGAACCGGGATGTGGTCTATGTTGTTGTCTGTCAAGTAAAGGTAACGTAGCCCTGGCATGTCCTAGAAACAGAAAACGTGAACTGATGACAATCCTGTCAAACTAAGTTATCTAGTAATAGCAGCAACTCCCATAGAAAGTGGACGTTTTTCTGCTGTCTGGTTTTTCTCTCATTTAAATTGTTTTCTCAGGTCTGTTTGCACAAGAGTAGACTATCACAGGATCAAGGATCACTATGCAAGGAAAGCTTGGGAGCTAAAGGTGGGATTATGCTTTGTTATTAAACTCCACATTATTGCTTTTTTCTTTTCTTCTTTTACCTTGAAAGCTTCTCTCTGAATGCCAGTGCTGCCCAGCTGGTTGAGAGAGGCATCAATAAGGGTCATAGAGGGTGGCAGAGCAGGAAGTTGTCTAATAATATTCTCTCGTAATACCAACTCCTCCAGAGCAGGAAGGCCAAAGAAAGCATCATCATCAATCCTGGAAATGCCATTGCTAGTCAGATCGATCCTCTTTAATTTGTCTTTATGACAACAGAAGACAAAAAGATCATTCAGTAAAGTTCATGAAAACATCAAATTCATATTTTAGCATCAAGCTAATGCTATCAAATGTTGCTAAAGCTAATAGATCTGGTTATGAAATGTTACTAGACAAACTGCTGTCTATATGAACTCTAGGCTTCAAGTCAACAGGAATTGTCATTTGCAACCCATTTTACTTCTGTAATCTGATGTATTTTTATGAAACCAGATATTCAGCTAGAAAAAAAAATGAAGGGCAGAGCTTGATTTTATACAGTTTTGTCAATTTCATATTGACTTGAATTTAACTGTGACATGATAAAAACTTTGACTGTCCCTTTGATGAAACACATACTCAGGTTGGCGAAGTCAGACTTGCCGATCCTAGCAATTTTGTTGTAGCGGGCATAGAAATGAGTGGTTTCTTTGGAAAGGGGAGGAACACGGTCCAGCTTCAGGTCATCACAGTACACAGATCCGACCAGGCAGGTGCAAAGCATACAGGTACCCATACCTTACCACCAAATTAACAGGTGGCATTCAGAAGACAAACACAAATACATATTAAAACAGAGAAACTGTACTGATGCACATGCCAGCGGCCGCCTGTTTGGAGACATGAGGCAAATAGTTTTTGCACTTTTGAATCATATCGTTAAGAGACTAAAAAAGTCACATGCAAACATGTGCTGTATACAGTACAGCAGAGGTGTCCAATCCTGCTCCCAGAGGGCCACTTTAGTGCAGACAATAGGTGCATTCACACCTCGTAGTTCTAGGAACTAGCCAGCAGGGTGTTTCCTAGGGAACCAATTTCTTCCAAGGAACTTCCACCAATAGTTCTAGGGACTATGAAAAGGTTCCTCTGGTGTGAAAGCTCCTTTTAGCTCCATTACCCAAATAAACACACCTGAACTAATGAAGGTCCTCAAGAGGACTAAAAAACTTCCAGGCAGATGTGTTGGAGCTCTTCAGGATAGTGGCCTTCCAGGAGCAGGATTGGACACCTCTGCAGTGGTATTGCAGAACAGAACTTCATAGTGATATGTAGGTATCTCTGGTAGCAACAGAACTTCATTAGATAATACACTGAACAGGTCTTAGAACTACTGAGGATACATATTATGGAATTATTTCAATTGCCTTCAGAATGATTAAATACAAGTGAAATACTAACCTGTTGTATCTGTGTCAATATCAGGTAGCCCTGAACCTATATCACCCCCAGTCCCCTCCAAGGGAGTGGTCGGGGTAGTTAGGAGTATCTCCTCCTCTTGTTAAACACAACAACATGAAGGTGTTAGGAGAGAGATTAGCACATGGACAATGGAACAGGACAGACAGTGAGTAATACTGACACTGAGAAGTTATAATGATTATTATTGTTATAATGCACACCAAAGCAAATGAACACACATTTAACAAAGGTCAGACAGTTAAATTAAGTATATGGGTGTCACAGAGGGAATAATATCAGGGGATTGGTAGAAAATGCTTAGAGCCTAGAATTGATGGGTGCAACAATAAGTTCAGTAGTGATCGTAACTCTTGCTAAGCTTGTCTAAACTATTCTTCTAAAAATGACTCTAGTAAGTTGTAACCAACACCACCAGATTTCATAGAAGTGCATAGTATTGATATCATGGTACTGACCTTCATCTAAGTCAGGTATTATTATTTCAGTGGTGACAACTGGGGCCTCAGTCACCCCAGACTCTTCTGGGCTCCCAGACTCTCCTGACTCCAAAGTGACCTCAGGCTGTTTAGACTCTTCGGGGACCCCAGACTCTTCAAACACATCAAAGGGTCCAGGCTTTTCAGGGACCTCAGGCAGCACAGAGATCTCAGGCTCTCCAGACACCTCAGGCAGCACAGAGATCTCAGGCTCTCCAGACACCTCAGGCAGCACAGAGATCTCAGGCTCTCCAGACACCTCAGGCAGCCCAGAGATCTCAGGCTCTCCAGACACCTCAGGCAGCACAGAGATCTCAGGCTCTCCAGACACCTCAGGCAGCACAGAGATCTCAGGCTCTCCAGACACCTCAGGCAGCCCAGAGATCACAGGCTCTCCAGATGCCTCAGGCAGCCCAGAGATCACAGGCTCTCCAGACGCCTCATGCACCCCAGAGATCACAGGCTCTCCAGACGCTTCATGCACCCCAGAGATCACAGGCTCTCCAGACTCCTCATGCACCCCAGAGGTCCCGGACTCTTCGATAACCTCTGCCAGCCCAGAGAGCCCAGACTCTCCTGAAATCTCTGGAACACCAGATACTCCTGACACCTCAGGTTCCCCAGAGAACCAAGATTCTCCCAACAGCTCAGGTACTCCAGAGGCCCCAGGCTCTCCTGATACCTCAAGTACCCCAGAAGCCACAGGCTCACCAGATAGATCAAGAACCCCAGAGGCTGAAGGCTCTCCTGACACCGCAGGTAAGCCAGAAGCTCCAGACTCCCCAGAGATTCCAGACTCTCCAAAATCCCCAGAGGCCTCGTGTGGAAGGGTTTCAAGCGTCAAGTGGAGCTCCTCCTCTTGTGAGAGACAGGTGGGGTGGCAAGAAAGAAATTAGCCTCCTCAAAAGTAGATGAGATAACAGAAGTGCTGGCAATGATGAGTTACCCATTCTGGATCAACATTTTAACCGATACAAAACTGTTAAATGTTGTGAATTACAGGTCCTGATTCCTTGCAAAATCCTCTGGAAATCCCTCCCCACCAAGGTCTAGCAGGTAGAGACCATAAATTGGACTCCACCCACAGAAAAACAAATATTGTGCTGAAGTAATCAAGAATCCTCTCAAGCTATACTATTTAAAAAATGTAAAGGGACATCTAATATGCACCATTTAAAGGGATATAAGGCACAAGGTTACTGCCCCAGTGACAAGCTGTTGAACCCCTAAAGATACAATTTTAAAGCATTTTTTTTTTCTGACAGTGTAAATATATAAAGCAAAGCAAAGTCCTGAGTACTGACCTCCACCTGAGATCAATATTATGCCTGAACCAAAAAGCCCAGAGACTCCAGAACCAAGGTCCTCTGAGTCCACAGAACCTGATATGTCACCAGAGGCCCCAGAACCTCCAGAGCCCAAAGGCTCTCCAGAACCAGACGCTTTGTCATCAAGTAAGTCTCCAGAGCCCAAGTCACCAGAACCCGAAATGTCCCCAGAAATCTGAAGGATGTCAATGGGCGTCAGACGAAGCTCCTCCTCTTGTTCAAGACAAGGTTAGGTGTTAGAACAGTTATTAGAATTAGAATTACACTTAGAACCATACCATATGGACTGGTTCAGTAAACACTATGAGTGATGAATTGAATATGATGCACATAAAAAGCAAGTTAAAGAATTATTAAAACACATTTAACCAATCAGATTGCCAGTTAAATGGAATGACAGCATGATGAAATGGCTGGCAGGCTAGTCATGATAATTAGTAGTGTGTGCATTTGTCCATGCATAGTACAGACCTCCCTGTGCACTAGGGCCCATCAGAGTCCCGGACTCCCCAGAACCTGATGGAATAAGCTGAGGCTTTATGGGTAATTCCTTGTCCTCTCTCCCCTCAACTGTCCTCCGTTCCTCATGTTCTACATGTTCCACCTCCTCCTCTTCTTCTTCCTCTAATGAAGCATGGTGTGAAGGATCAATGTCCTCATCAGGGCTCAAGGTGCCAATCTCTATCTGCAAGAAGAATTTAGGTCAGTACACTATACTCATTTTTGTTATGTTACAAACAAGGCCTTTTCAGACTGCCGACGGTTTAAATAATTGTGGTTAAAAATGCTAAAGCAATTTAAAGTTCTGGTTTAAAAAGACTCCAAAAAACAAGTAGAACATAATTATTTTGCTCTGTACTGCTCCTGGAAGGACACCGTAAAGTGGAGTTTAGCTCCTACCCTGATTAAACACAACTGAACCAGCTAATCAAAGTCTTGAGGATGACTAGAAACTTGAAGGTAGATTTGTTGGGGCAGATTGGAACTAAAATCTGCAGGATATTTGCCCTCCATGAGTGGGACTGAACACCCATGAGCTATACTGAACTGATTCACATCACATATGGTTTTAAAAATTGCAGACACTTTAAGACCACTGATTGTGACAGAAACAGTTTTGAGGTTCAGTGAAAGGTGTGACTCGGCAAATGGCTGTCCCATTGCAAGAGAATAGGCTTTTCACTGGGTATCAGCCTATGCATTTAAAGCTTTCAAAGTCACCCTCTTCCTTATAAATGCTAATTGTTGTAAGGTGTGAGACAAATTACAGATCATATTTATGTGCTGATTTTTAAAACTATCCATTTTTCATTTCTTTTACTCTGCAAATGTAATGTTGACTAGTTTTATCAGCTTTTTTGTATTCGATTCCACTACAATCCAGAGTGGGGAGCTGTGAAACCATTCACAGTCTCATCTGCAAGCAGCTGCAATTCTCCAGAAATGGTCCTTGTGGAACCAAGACATACATGGTAGCAGAAAAATACATATTCTTTCCAGAGTGTTGAATCAACTCCAGAGATGTCTCTCAGTTGTCTCACAGAATGGTCAACTTGAACCTATCATGCTAAATAATTTTTCAAAAAACACCATTATTAAGCTATAGAACAGTAATTTTATTCAAATGCACTACACTATTAATTTTGTCAACAATCAGGTATGAAGGCAAATGGCCAAAATCTATGCTGAGAGTCCATAAAACAACAAGCCTTTGAGAGATCTTACTTAGAAAATATGCTTGCTTTTCATACAAAAACCTAGCCAAACACGCAAAGCCAAAGGCTAAAGGGATGGCTAAGAGGAATCAATAATGTGTAAAGCAATAAACAGTGCTAGTGACTCATTTCAGATACCGGGATGCATGAAAGCTTTCTGGAACCCCTACCAAAATCTATTCTACAGCAGCCAGGCCTGTGACTCACAAGCCTGTCAGCATTTTGTTCTTTAGTCAGAAAGGGTAGACAAAAGATGTTTTTATTCAGTAATGTACATTTCATAAATGTTGTTTAAGTTTGGAAGTATCTTTCTGTTGTGGAAGCAATGAAACAGTTTGTTTTATGTTTTTACATAAAGGGGTCATTAGGTTATACTGAAAGTTAGTTTTATTTTTTCGAGAAATAGAGAAAAATAACCATAAAAAAATGATCAAACATACATAGATAGTATTGCAACTATAGATAAAGGCTTGTGTGCCTTCATACTTTTTGTTGGCATTGCTTTATGCTTTTTCAGAAACCTCTAGAACAGGTATATTGAGTATATTATTAAGTCCAACCTTTAGAGCCCAAGAGTCACATGGCATCAGGAGCAACATTTCAGCAGTCACTCTAGTGAGAGTAATATAAATACACCTGCACATACATTATATGTCTCTGTTCACACATGCATTTACACAGACAAATACAGGCATGCGCCTAAGGAACCTACAAGCACTCTTACATGTGCAAGCAACTTCAACTTGTAACTTCTCAAAAACAGAGTCTTAACATGTACTCAGTTATGTAAGATAAATTTAGTCAGTTTATTTACATAAAGAAGTTGTACCAGAAAACAAAATAAACTACAATTCTGAAACATTTCTTCTTAACACGTCTGAAACAGTTCATTTCTTAATAATAATAATGATAGAAACTCTGCAGATGGTGAGAAACAACAAACATTTCCACACTTTATGAAGAGTTGAAAACGAAGAGCCTTACACAAGGAAAATGTGTTGTAACTCACAAGTGTGCTTTTGATTGTGGGTTTAACTACATAACATTCACATCAGGATCAAGTTAAGTCTCTTGGCTTCAGTGAAATTCTTCTAAAAACCCATCTTGGTTTGTGCCAGTCAAACATAGTTTTAGCCCAAATTTTTTTCCATGCTGAAGATGATGAACTGGTTGTTGTTGTCTCATCGTTTTACTGAATACATTTCTTCATACCTGCAGCTTAACTTCTGGCTATCAAACCTCAGCGAACAACTCAAAGCATGTAAAGATGTGCAACATTAAGTATAATTCCCAAATTAATGTTCTTAACTAAAACATTCCTTTAAAATGAAGATATTTTCGATGTGGATGCTGCTACAAATGTAATTTAGGACATGACAACCAATTAGACAGAAAGCTTAGATGCTTTGAGCTACCACCAATGATGTTATTGTGCATCCAGTCCAAAAAGTACAAGTATGACTAGTGTTGTACAACTATTGATTATGAGTGTATTTCAGTACAGTAAAAAATGCCAGTGTCTGCCTCTCATTCCATAAGATTGTGCCAGTGGAAAATTCAGAACATTTCACATTCAACCACATCTGGTCTGTCCATCATACAGATGATATGTCCAAGAAAAGTATTTGTTACATTAAAAAAAAGAACTATAAATCAATCTGACACACTGAACTTTGCTGCACCAGTATGCCTCTGTCCACGAGCAGTTCTTTAAACAAAGTACAAAAACAAAAACTAACCTTTGAATGCAAATGATAAAGTATGTCACAAACTAACTTGACTGAAAGCTTTGTATCATAAATAATGAAAATGGCGGTTCTTATGAAGTTTCACTGAGAAGGGATGAATATTAGTATGCACAGCCGAACACTGATCTGAAATCAGAGAGGATGAGTAAATACAGGCCCACATGCCCTCAGTGACCGACCCTGAAGCACAGCAGCTGGGTTTAAACCAGTTCCTAAATGGAAATCATAAACCAAAGACTGACATAGCTGGATACTATTATCCCCAGGAACATTTGGATCAACAGAGCAAATGAAAAGTTGTCAAACTCCCTGAAGCAAAACTGCAGAAATACATTCCTGCATGACAATTAGAACTGAGTCCAATGCTTGAACATTAGCCATCTCAACAGACTGGAGGAAACTAATGAATATGCAGAGAGAGGAATCAGCAATCGTGGTCCAAATATGAATAAGGCTTGATTCGAAACACTTAGATGAGACATAAATCGGAAAACATACTTTTACTTGCTTGTTTGAAAGGAAAGAGTTCATGTACTGATGCAATACTCATTTATGGCAAGTAAAGCTGCAAAAATGGGGTCATCCCAAAATTCTTGAATGACTCTCTCACCTGTGGTTCATCAATTCCATCATAATAGTCATAGACATCGCTATCCACATTCAGGTCTAAATCCACCTTGTTGTTGTCGTAGTTATCTAGTTCTGCTTGTCGGACGTATCTGCGGGGAGAGGCTGCCACCACACTCAGGACCAGGAGTCCCCACATCAACCTCAGCGTTACCATCTTCCTGCTAGACACAGAATCAGATTGGATTAATGTCTGGTGAGATCTTAAAATGTTCATGTAGAAGAGCAGCAATAGAGTTAGTAAACAGAGGACATGAATGGCTGGTTGGATATAGCAACATAATCAGTCCACAATATATCAAGTGACATAACCTTATCAAATTTAAAAAAATATATATATCACACCCTGCATTTACATGTTGTGCATACGTGTCTTAAAAATCAAGGATTTGGCTCACCAAGTACTATTTATACACATCCATTAAAAGTGACTTCTTTTTTGGGAATATACAGTACATACAATTTATTTTTGAGGTACATAAAAATCACAGTAAAGATAAATTAAATAGCAGAATTCCAATCAATAGTCTATTGTTACCTTCCTTGCATTTACAGTCTCTGCATGGTTCTGTGGCCATAAGTATAAAGATGTTTTTATGGGATAACTCAGTATTCATTACCAGGGTTTAGACAGCCAGTAATACTGAAATATAAACCTCTACAGTCTTTAAAAGAGCCAAGAAGTCACCACCTAACCCAGCAGCCATCTTGAATGCACTCAATGACTGCTTTGTGCATTAAAGTTGAAAGGTCACCTGTGAAATGCCTGACATTATAAAAGGTTTCTTTTTAAACATAATGATGACATATAAAGTTTTTTATTATTATTATTATTTGTAAATATAGCATGTAATGGAAATGTTTACATTCTTTAGTTTTTTTTTTGTTTGTTTTTTTATTCTATATGGGTCCATGAAGAAACTTTAACATCCATTTTATTGCACAAAAGGTTCATTTAGGTCATTAAACATTCTTTACAATAAGAAAAAAAAAAAGGTTTGTATAGGAACTGTTCACTAAAAGGTTATCCCCCCGCCCCCCTTTTATTTTTAAGAGTGTGGGTAAATTTTCTATTACAAATCCATACATATTGAAAGAAAATAAAACATAATTTTCACATTGTCATTAGCTGACCCAGAGGAAATCTGCAGATGCTTTTCCATTTTCTGTGCTGATTTTGGAGAGAAATTCTGCTGACTGGATAAAAGTCTGGGATTAGATTCCACATGGTCCTAATCAAGTTCTTAATAACTAACAATGTACATATTTCTTTCTCATATTTTGTTGTCAAACTGTTTCTCCAACAGTTATCGTCATTAGAATTTGAGCTCATTTGAGATATATGAATGATAAGAGGCTCACAGGAAAGCAATGACCAGCTGGAGTGGAGGAAGAGCAGGGTGTACTTGATGGGCAGACCAGGTTCTGGTCCTCGGGGTGAGACGGAGAGAAAAAGAGAGGGAGAACTCTGACAGAGCCCCTTTATGAGTGTCTGACTCTACACTCAAGTTCGAAATTCCACCGAGGTTTGTGGACAGCATGGCAATGAGTTACGATCTCCCTCTATCTCTCTCTCTTTCATACACACACATATCCACGTAACTCTCCATGAAAGGCTATTTTGGGGCACAGCTGCACTCTAGAAACCACTGCATTTTTAGACATAAATCAGTTCCCTGTGGGTTTCTGACAGCCAATCAACACATGCCATCACATCACATCATGAATAGAGATTATATAGCGGTGATATCGATTAGAGTCTAACTAGTTCAGTTTGTATCTATGAAAGAAAAATCGTCTCACAGTAAAGCTTCAGTGTATCGGTGCCTGACAGCTTCAGCTGGGAAATGCTGAAAGAGAGACTATACTGCACACAGAGCTTGGCTTTTACACACTCTCAACAGTGTTTGCAGTGCATAGACCCTGTGTGAGTATGTGTGTGTGAGAACTAACTATCCCAATGTTGTTTTTGGCTCTACCCGACAGTATTCCACATACTCATTAATTTTACAATTTCTTCTCCTCTAGTGGTTCTGCCAATATTGCCAAATTTATGAATTATTTAATTCCAATAAATCAAATTGCATACATATATACACACACTGTAGCTTAATTAGACACATTAGACGTGTTAAATTCAATCTGTTTGGCAATTACAGTTATATCTACTCTGAAATCTTGGAAGTTTCTATAATATGGCCCTTGACCTGAACACATTTCCAATGACCAAACATCTCTTGTCTATAACAGTATTTATAGCTCTCCTATCACACTTTCTGCAAATACTCGTATTTTTATTGGTCAAGCTTAAAAAATCAACTAAAAAGTTTTCAAATATCAGTCACACAAAACAAACCAAGGAATAGTAAACTGATCAATAAAGAACACATAAATTGCCATCATTACCACACAGATCACCTGTTAACCCACTTATAAATGTTGTAAATCAATACTGTTATTATTGTAAGAAAATTCATAAAGATGATGGAGAATGGCAGTATTATATCATCAAGCCAGATATCCACAAACGAAAACGGAAGAAAAAAAAAAATGACAGCCTCAGTAAAGTCAGTCATGTGTACTTGAACTATTTTAACTTAGCAAATGTGCATTATTATTACAAGAATTACAAGATTCATAAAGACCATGGTGTGCAACCAGTCATATAGGCTACAAGATAAAACTGTAAAAAATGAAAGCCTCAGTAAAGCCAGTGATTTGCATTTTAGCTTTTTTAGCTTAGCCTCTGTGGCCAAGTACCACTGAGGCTAAGAAGCAGAAGGGACCCCAAGAAGCCCTTAGGTCCGGTCCCTGCTCTAAAGCACAGCAGCAGCATTTAGAAGAACATACAGTAGAACCCTTACCTCTTTCTCCTCCTTTCCCAAATGGTCCTGTTCTTCAGCTCGGACAGGCAGAGGGTTGGTGGGCCTGGCCAATGGCAACAGGTCACTCACAGTGAGTGTGTATCTGTGTGTGGATGCTTCTGGGTGTGTGTGACGTGTACGTGTGCACACACTCCCAGACCCGTGTGCCCTACCTGTCTGTATGTGTGAAGGTAAGAAATGAGACTGAGAAAAGGGAAAAATTTAGTTTTGGTCGCATCTACAGCAGCGCCCACCCCATACCACACTGCATCACACACACACACGCACACACTGAACGGACACACAATTTGCACGCTGACAGACCCCCAGCTGCGAAAATCCTTTAATCCCTTACAACCATCTTTCTTTTTTGTTTCCTGAAGAGACACATAAGTTATTCAATCCTAAGTATGAGATATTTGTCTTCCTTTTCCTGAGGTGAGCGTGAGGGATACTCTGCTTTCATGTAGGGATCTGCCGGGCCCAGGCGCACAATGGGCCCTCTGTGAGGCTCCTCTGTTAGTGCAACGCTGAGAGGTAGAAAGGGCCTCCATTCTGCTCGGCGCCAGGATTTGGTGCTAAAACTCTACAACTGTGCTCAGTACCTCTGTGCAGAGATGCACTGCAGAAAACCTGCTAACCTATCAGGAAGTGCCGTACAAGTGCCTGCTTCATGTTCGGTGGGATGTTTTTACAGGCCTCAGTCTATTTTTCCAAACTAATTCTCTTTCTCTGCGACTCAGTAGTCATATTTCTGCTGAGTCACTTGAAATAAAAATCCAGCATTTGTCTGTTAAGGACTGGTTCTGTCAAGCAATTCAGATTTTTAAATAACATCTGACACATACTGCATTTTGTTTCAGTCTCACTGATATGTTTACATGTCCCTGGCAGTTTTACTGACCACCAATCTCACTTCGTTTGATTATATGTGACATTTATGGGTGTGCAAACATTTCTCTTTTATGTGCTACTATCTGCCATCTTTAATTAAATGTAATATGCATCTATTTATTTAATTATTAATAAATTATTTACAGCCTGTTTTATATAGTTGAGCATTAAGGGACACCAAACGCACCAGAAAGTTCCATAGCTGGACCATGCATTGCATGAATATCCGTGCAAACCCACTGGATAGTGCCAAGGAAATCCATTTACTTGCACGATCAATTTAAGCTGCACAGCCCTGCACTGTGTGGTGGAGGACTTAATGTAACAGTCAGTTATGTCTAAAGTCAGCATAACTGATGCAACCAAAAATATATGCATCAGGCATTGCAGAATAAATAAAGCTATTGTTTCAACTGATACCCACAGGTACTGTAAACTCACTGCTGCTCTTTCTCTTTGTCAGATGTGTATAAATATTTAAAAGAAAGTGTTCTAGAGTCTTCAGTTGCACACTGTTTAGTTTTAAAAGGTTTTTGTAACCACAAAGCTCTTGGACCATAAAGATGTGCTGGCAGTATTTCTCATACACCACATTCTCATGAAAAGTTTTGCAATACATCTGAAAATCTTAAACAAACCGCCTTAATAGACGGGAAATGCTTTTGCTGGAACTGAATGTTTAGGAAAAGATACAACTGAGTGGTAATTAAAATAAATTACAAGTCTAATCACAAGTTACATTATTGCAGGAGAATACATTGCTTGTGGATGTATATAAATTCCTTTAAAGAGGTTACCTGCTCAGCTATTCTACTTTGACAAATGAATCAGTGACAATGCAGAGACAATTGAAACCAGTTTAATCAAGAAAACCAAACAAAAGTTAATCTCATCTTATATTTTCCCTCTGACAATCCTAATGGTTATCACAGTTCGCAGTGGTAAATGAAAACATGAAAAATAATCACATTTGTGCGTTGAAAAAGAATATTCACATTATTTGTATACTCTAGAGAAAAATACATTTTAAAATCTGTCTAGAAGGTTCACTGGTAGTACCCTTGTCAACTTCTAAATTGAAACTATATTTATACATTAATTATTAAAACAGTAGGTCCTGTAGGTCTGCAGTACATCTTTAAGTTCTAAAATGGCTGCTTCTCTCAATATTAATGTCACACTAAATATGCATTGAATATTGAAATATTGATTGTACAAAGATGCAAAGAGATATTAAAAAGTAGAAATAAACTTACTTTTTTAAAAATATTACATGTCAGTACATGTCAATCACTATAACAGAGGCAAGAAACAATTGGAAGTTAATCTTCTCTTGGTGCTGAGAGTAACCATGCATTCAAAAAAGTCAAACAAACCACCCTATGTACTCAATTCACTACCAAAAATTTGGCTCCATAATCAGACCACAACTCTTCTGTCCAAAAACACTCCAGAATGGTGTGGTGAGGTTAAACAGTTTTGGGGTAATGCTACACCTACTGAGATGGATTTGTTTCTTTTTCACTTCTGCACAGGATGGGGAAATAACATTACTTGCAAATTAGGAAATTGTTTTGAAGCTCTCTTCATTATACAGAACATTTAACAGATAATGGTGTTTCCCACAAAGCAGGCCTGCTAGTTTTTCAAATGTATGAAATGAAGAAAGGCACAGTGGTTTTACAATACAGTCGTGAGAAATCATCTATAAATGCAAATGTGAACCAGTCTTGTGGATTTCTACCCTGCTGAAAAGACCAAAATAGGAGACCATCTGAAAATATCATATTTTGGAAACTGGAATCCCCACCAGCAATCTTAACTAGCTTATTTTAGCAGGGCTTTCTTGGTCAAAAGCTTTATCAGATTAGTTTCACTAGCTAGTCCAGAACTAGACCAGCATAAGCGAAACTGGACCCACACTGAAATTCATTCTAGTCTTAACTAGTCTTTTCAGCAGTGTACCTTTCTGAATATTTACTTTCTGACTTTGCAAATAGATAGTCCGTTTTTTGGACCCTTTTCAAGCGTTTTAGATTCCATACATTTTCAGGTCTGGTAAATGAAATGGACAGGAGTATCTAGATGGCGTGGCATCTTCATATGACAACAGCCCTGAGAAGACGGAAACACATCATCAGCTCTTGTGGAATAGGGGGTTTGATCTCATTACCATCAAGGCGAAGGTAACGGAGACGTGGACCCTTCTCATTAAGGTAATCATCGAGTGCACCAGGTGGACAGACGTCAGAGCTATTCACACCTATGGAAATTAAAGAAAAAAAATACACATCTTACTGATAAAATCATAGACGTGCATCCAAAGTTTAAAGTCCAAAGTATACTTCGCACTTTAATAACAATAATAACAATAATTTTTGTTATCAGGAGGATCCGGACACGGCTGCATGCAAGATGGAGCAGAATGCGGAAAATGAAATTTATCAGAGCCTTAAGACGGCTTCCTTGCTGCTTGGTCAGTCAATAACATATTACAATAACAGTCAATAACGTGGTGTTTTGCTTATGAAGTTGCTTCTTAAGGAAACTGTTTTCAGACAGGTTTCCAAAGGCACCATAAAGTCTTTAGAGATAACCAAGAAAGTATTGACTATATTGCTTATTTAAAGGGATAGTTCACCCAAAAATGAAGATTCTGTCATTATTTACTCACCCTCAAGTAGTTCCAAACCTGTACGAATGTCTTTGTTCTGCTGAACACAAAGGAAGATATTCTGAAGAATGTGGGAAACAGAGCACCATTGACTTCCATAGTAATTTTTTTTTTCCTACTACGGAAGTCAATGGTGCCCCAAAACAGCCTGGTTGCAAACTTTCTTCAAAATATCTTCCTCTGTGATCGGCAGAACAAAGAAATACATACAGGTTTGGAACTACTTGAGGGTGAGTTAATGATGACAGAATTTTCATTTTTGGGTGAACTATCCCTTTAATAGTAGAAATGAAGTTATATGCTTTGGATAGAACAATAGTGTGACCATACAGACAACAGTATGAACAGAGATACTTTGGGCCTGTCTTTAACTAATTACCAAAGGATTTTGCCAAAAATACAAAGGAAGTCAATATGTACAATAGTGTATGTTCAGAACTTTGATCTTGAACTTACTCTTGATCTTATTGTGATCCAGATGCAGGTGCTCCAGGCCAGAAGAGATAACGGGCATCTCTGTGAGCTGGTTGTGAGAAAGCTGTAGATCCAGGATGCTGGAAAGATTAAACACGTTTTTTGGTATACCTCCATTAGCCAGCTTATTGCGGTTGAGCCTGAGAGACACCACTTTGGGAAGACCCTTGAAGTATTCAGCCGGAATCTTTTCAATGTTGTTGCTGTCCAAAAAGATCTGTGTGGTTGTGGGTGGTAGGCCAAGAGGCATGGTATTTAGCTGATTCTTTGCTAAATTGATCTGGATCAAGTTGTTGAGGCCTTTCAGACTGACCTCAGTTACTGCATCATCCTGTAGCTTGTTGCCTTGCAGATCCAGTAAGGTGAGATGGTCCATTCCAGAGAAAACACCGGGTGGGATCTTTGAGATTCTGTTTCGGGAGAGCCGTAACTGCTCTAATTTGGCAGGTAGAGGAGATGGAATGGAAGAAAGCAAATTATCTTCCATGTAGAGGTGTACAAGGTTGGACATAGCCTTTAGAGCATCTGCCTCCAGGCCTTCGCTTGTGATTTTGTTACGGTTCAGGTTGATCCACCTTAGTTGTGTGGCATTACGCAGAGCGTCAGCTGACAGGACATCAATCAGGTTGTTCTGGAGGTACAGGTACCACGTGTAGGGAGGGATGACAGGTATGCGTTTCAGACCCTTATTGTCACAGTAAACAGCATTAGGGAAACTTGGAGAGCAGTGGCACTCTTTAGGACATGCCTGGAGCTGAGACATAAGGTGCTCATATGGAATTTCTTCAGAGCGGACATGGCCGGCCAGAAGTAGGGCTACAAATGCAACCATGAGCCACTCCATGGTTAGGTTTACCCTGAAAAAAGATAGAAACAGAAAAGAAGAAACAAAAAACAGCTGTTAACAATATTGGAACCATATAATTCTTAGAGATAAAGAATTGTCACAGAGCCTAGAACAATGTTTGTCCCCCATACTAAGAATATCCATAGATCCACCCTATATTACCTCAGGTTCTCTCTAAGTGGATAAACTCATTGACAAAAGATTAGGAACATCCTCTAGTTAAGATTATTATTCCCCGTGTCTTCATCTTCTAAGTAGTGATCCTCTTAAATTCTGAATGTGCTGCCAGGTCAACCTTAATTGACTTTAGCGTGGCACAGTGCTTCTCATCTCCATTCAGAAGTTACATCTTGGACTCTGGGAAACATAAGGGTTTAGATATGTCCCATTTCTGAATACAACAAGATGTACCAAACATAGCAATGCTATCTCACGACCAATTTGTAAGGAAGGAAAAAGAAAGGAAAGGAGGTGACTTGTGGCCAAGTATGGTGACCCATACTCGGAATTTGTGCTCTGCATTTAACCCATCCAAGTGCACACACACAGCAGTGAGTAGTGAACACACACACACACACACCATGAACACACACCCAGAGCAGTGGGCAGCCAATGCTGCCATGTTACAATAGGGACACCTACATACTAGGCATCTGATGACTGATTTCAGATAGGCTGTTTCAGTTCCACACCTTTTAAAACATGTCTTTCCACATTCCTATCTGTCAACTGCAAGTTTGAGCTTTTTCAAGTGTGTATGCAAGAAATTATATATCTCATCTGGTTTAAATTCTGAGCTCCAAGTGACTGCCTGGAGATCATTTTCTACGGGCAGCAGTCTCACACTAAACAAGAAGGGATCAAAGGGAAGTCCTGGATACCTAATGATCAGATCAGGTGGAGCCAGCTTCACCTATTAAGATCTCTCAAAGTAAGAAAAGCCTTTTAAATCATGACCTCCATACTGGCTTCGCAGAACCGGTTCTGTGGATAAATGCATCAAAAAACTGCTGAAAACTTTAGTGCCATAAATGAACTGTGCAAATATGCATTTTTGCAAGATAAAATAAATACAAAGCCATGAAGATCAAAGCAGAAAAATGGCTCCTAGCTCACAGTATGCAGTTCTGGAAGCTTTCTATTGGTATGGAAGAAGTGGATACTGTCTTTGTCAAAAAGAATTCAACTGCACATTACCATTGCACGAATGCTAGAGTCTTACCTTTGGCTTCTTGATGCTCTGCTGCTGTATCTCTTGCTGTGGGTACAGATGCCTCAATTCTGAGCTACTTTGCACTTTCCTGCCCCTATTTGTAGTGTCAATGGCATCTCATGATCCCTTCACAGACAGACACATTGGACACAACCTTAGCCAATCATAGCCTCTTGAGATCAAGAGTCATAATCCTGTGGGGATGGACAATGCTTAAACCAGCGTATTGGTCAAAAGAAGACATGGGCCTTGGCCCAGTTATAATTAGGCTAATACAGGCCTATATACCATGCTTCATCCTTTTCTTCATCGCCCCTCAAAACAACACCTGTCTTTGAGTAAACAAATGGCTCAATCAGACCACTAAATTGATGAATCAGAGTTGATCGATCTATCTATCTATCTATCTATCTATCTATCTATCTATCTTTCTATCCATCCATTTCCTCTCAGCTTGACTGGTAAATGACAATTGATCTGTTTTAGGTTTGGAGATGCTTACAGTTGCAAAATGAGTAATGAGAAAAGTCTGCACATGTTTGTTATTTAATGTGCACAATTGCCAAAATTCATGTGCTGAAATTTCTGTCCCCACGGGAGCACTTGTCTGGATTTAGAGGCTGTTTTGAAGTCGGCACAGGTAGCCACATATGGTGTCTTTGTTTGACTGCCAAGCATGGATCTTGTTGTGTCATTACTTGCTCTCAATTCCGCTGACGACAACAACTACTTACTCTGCCATTGTAATCCCCTGTAATGGGCTCCCCATACGACCATTAATAATCCGGTCTATTATCCAGCATCTCGTGTCAAGGATGGTGCTGCTCTACGTTAGAACCAGTGGTCTAAAGGGCAGAGTGTACAAAGACCAAACTAATCCAATTACAGAAATCAAAACCTATTATTCACAGGAACCTAAAAGAGCTCTAAACGCGGAATATGTCTGTGTCAATGTCTACAACACTAAATCGGCAACTAAGTGCATTAGGCTCCAAAATACAGGACATGACGAGGTCATTTTCAGGGCAGCAATTAGCATCTAGCTGTAGGAGGTTTAAGCCTATTAAAATACTCAGTATCTTGGATATCCATTTATTCCAATGATGGCTACAATACATGCAGACAAACTATGCAATATTTATATACATCTAATAGTGTCAACAGGGAAAAATATTAAAGACTTGCTACTCTCTCGCTGACATCAAGATCATACAAGACTAAACCTTGTCACTCTATTGACTAGTCTGCGACAAAAGCCCCAGATCATAGCAGGTGCCAGCTTTTCCAATGTCTGCACCTGTGAGACTAGACATGGCTTACAGACTTCAGACTGGATTTTCCAGTCACCCAGTCTTAAGGTAGGTGGACTGTCCTAACTTGCGAGTCCGGGATTAAATAGTCACATTTTTGGTTATGATCAGAACAGTCCAAACTGTTCAGTGCTAAGTGCTAATGCTAACTATTATGTATTTGAGGGTATCTTCATGAAACCTCACTAGGCACCTAAACTTTTTGAATTCTGAGACTGAGACTGGTCTTTGTGGTTAATTAATATCTTTAATAGCAAAATATTTAATATACCAGCATCTTTGAATGGAAAAGAACAGAAGTTGATCATTAAAAAGAAATGCAACAAGAATAAAATCTGCCATAGATGGGGGACTATGACTGAAAAATGACAACGTAGTCAACACAAATTTTATGCTTCACCTAATAGAAAACACATGCTCTCAAAGGGGTTTAATTTCCTGTTTGGGGCATTGTGTCTCAAGCAGTTATGTTAATTACACACAGTTCCACATTTGGCTCTAGCTCTGTGGCTAGTGTGCCGTCCAAATGTCCACTGTCCAATTTCACAACTTTATGCTTCTAAGAAACTTGATTTGAACAGAAACCTCTAATTAAATATTCTGTATTGTCTAATTGTTTTAGCCAACATCAAAAAGCTGTCTTCTATCTTCAGTAGAATCTACATTTAGAGCATTCGTTAATGCTAGCTTTACAAAAAGATAAACGAATTAAAGTTGAAATAATTAATTGCACATTATAAACACATCTCCTCCGCTGCTTACACAAGCAGAATCTAAGACTTTCCTTTAAAAAAAATTGTCCTGGTACCATGTTACAGAAGTGATATGGTCATACCATAGTATTTTGATCTATACCATGGTATTTTAAAAATATCATGGTGCTATCATGATGGACACTGTTACTTTTTGGCACTTTTGTGTTGTATCACACAAGCTATTAATTAGATACCAGTACATACGTAATACATATACATTTCAAGTTCATGATCCTTTTGCTAGCTATTACGATTCAATATTTTTTTTTCCAATTACAATTAAAATACAAAATGTATTATCTTATACAAAGACATGCAACAGAAAATTTGAATATATAAGGAAAATACAAGGAAGTGGGGTTTAAAATATCTCAATCCTCAACTACAGAAAAACCATGAACCCCCTACACCCACTTCCTTGTTGCATCACCACCACATAAAGTATAAAGAAACGAAAAATATTACCTGCTCATCTCAGTCATAGAGTTGATTTTGGTTTGTGCAGGTGGAGGCGAAGTGTCTGGTTCTGGTTTTGGGGTTGCAGTCAATCTCTTGGTCCGCCTGCTCTCCTCTCCAGTTTGAGTCCAGTCTGCAGTTTCTCCCACTTTCTTTCTGGCCCGGACATGCATCAGAAGACACAGCCTTATTAGATTACTATTGTTGGTAGTGTAACTTCCCTAAGGCCAAACCTTTGACATCAGCTGGTGAGTTTGAATAAGGGGGTGTGTAGAAGTTTGAAAGATACGTGTGGAGTTATCTTTCTGCAAGCATGCATTGGTTACCTATTGCTAGCACAGAACGTTTTTCTCTATTTTCTTACTCTTTTCTTTGTGCAGTGAGGGTCTGTGGAGCCTCTGGAGGTGGGGGCCACTGGCAAATACGACACCCTCCAAACAGTTGCAGGTGGCTTCGAGACATTTAACTCTTTCTTTTCAATGGACATATCTCATCTCTGTCCCTCACGACTTTGAGGGATCTTTTACACCCTGTTAAACTAGGCCGTCCCCTCAGGTAATGCACATCATCTGGCTGTCATTTTGCACTGATGGAGACTCGTCCCAACCCGTGAAAGGTAGAATTAAGCTGGAATGCAAAAACTGGTGAAAGGTACAGTGATGTTAGAGAGTTAATCCTGCACTCTTACCATATCCCACAAGGTCCCTCTTCTCTCCTTAAGTTGCACATAGCTTCACAATGAATGAAAAGGCAGTGGGTAGTAACCAGGCAACATCTGTTTCAACATCTGGATCCTGTTGTAGACATTTCAAGATGGAGAAGAGGAAAGTGGGATATAGAAGGTCTTTGATTTGGGTAGGGCACTGATTAAAGTCCCATTGCACAATTGAAAAGGAGCAAATCTTTATCCTGTTGAAAGGAAGCTATTGTCTGGAATAAAATATGATTCATGATTTCTGTTCTTAAAGGAATAGTTCACCCAAAAATGAAAATTCTGTCATTGATTACTCACCCTCATATCGTTCCAAACCCGTAAGACCTTCATTCATCTTTGGAACACAATTTAAGATATTTTTGATTAATTCTGAGACCTTTCTGACCCTGCATAGACAACAACACAACTGACAAGTTCAAGGCCCAAAAAGGTAGTAAGGACATTGTTAAAATAGTCCATGTGACATCAGTGATTCAATCGTAATTTTATGAAGCTACGAGAATACTTTTTGTGCGCAAAGAAAACAAAAATAATTACATTATTCAACCATTTCTTCTCTTCTGTGTCAGTCGACGCGTATTCACAAAAGTACCACGATGCATGCATGTAAATAATGACAGAATTTTTCATTTTTGGGTGAACTGACCTTTAAGTATTTGGGAACATCAAATCACACAATCTCACTTTACAAAGCACACATGCCCTGTCAGATCTCCAGATGTTTGGCCATGCCCAAAGAGGTCAACAAAAGTAGTATTTATACCAGCATATTCTTATCTCATTCATGAACTAATCATTCATGAACCGGTTCACAAAACCGGTCTGAATGATTCAATCACAAACTGGATTGATCAGGGTCTGGATCTTATGACGTAAAAGAGCTACCAAAACATTGCTCACTACTTTACTTTACACTTTACAGATATTAAGCAAATTCCAACATTCTTATGTAGAGCTGCGATTATCATAAAAGGAAAAAAATATATATGGCAGAACCCATAAATGTTGATTGGAGTGGCAGATCTGTTGGGTGCCAGATCTGAATGAGAACTTGCAGTCAATTGTAAAAATTTGGGGGGTTTTGGCAGACTAAAAGATTGGAGAAGTCTAAGAAGAGTCTGTCATTTCACTGAAACATGACAAATTATGAGATTTTTAATTAAAACCATTAAAAATATTAAGATGCATTTAGATAGATAGGGTAAATTTCCATTTCACGTCGACTTCAAAGAAAAATTCCCAACATTTCTCTGTGCAGAGCCACACAAATCAAGTTTATAATGTTCTGACAATATCACATGAATCAAATAAACAGATTTTATCCCCTCAGGGAACCTTTGCAAGCCTTTTTTGTGTTCTCACATACAGCATGACAGTGCAGCACAAAAGTCCTATTCTAAACAACAACAGGAAACTCTTGTGTCCTCTCTCTCAAGAGATCAGCTGTAGGAGGACGAGCTAAGAAACATCACAATGGTCTCTTTCCCCCACTAAGTCTCTCCAGTGTCTAGTAGACGCTGAATAACAGACTGTGGTTTTCTAGCAAGACCTCAATTGCACAGCTGACAAGCACACTCACACAAAACATATGACATGGCAACATTCACTTTTGTCACAGCAATATTACAGTGTCCTAGCAATGCACTTAGGTTAGGTTATGGAATAATTATTTTGAAAATAAAAATGTTTCAGATTACTTTCTTACATGCAACACAAAACAAAGCAATGGAAATTCACCATATGTTTAGCTTGTGATATTAAAAAAATTTCATAACAAAAAAAGAGACTTCTCACTGTTAGATTTCTCCAACCCTGCCCCTTCCTTACAATCGCCTGCAAGCTCACATTCAGATCTGCCTCTATCCAATCAACAATCAATGTATTTAACCAAGACCCTGCTATCATCCATGCAATGATGTGAAGAGAGCAGGGTCTGCCAAGCTCCAGAAACACTCAAAACCCTAATAAGTTGACTCAACTCAACTGATTGAGTAAACTCGTTCCCTCAACTGAATTGAGTTATGGGTGTCCTAAAACTTGCATGTTTAATTTCACTCAACTTAGTCTTCTTTTACACTCTACTTAAATTTTTAAGTTCACTTCATTTGTTTTTCATATATTGTACAAAAATTATTAAGTTGACTTAACTTGTACATTTCATGCGTAATTACATACACTGTAGGTGTTAGCCTCTTAATGAGATTGGTGAATAAGACCACACTGTAAAAAAATATAAAGTTGAGAAAACTTAAAAGTTTAAGCTTCAGCAAATTTTTGAGTTTTCTTAACTTGTTGTTTTCAGTTTATACAACAAAAAGTTGAGAAAACTCAAAAATCTCCTACAAAAACAAATTTAGAAAACTCAGAAATCTGCTGAAGCTGGTTGCCTTAAACTTTTAAGTTTTCTCAACTTTTAATTTTTACAATGCACTACATGATGACTATCATCTGATCAGATTTTCTCTTGCATTTGTTGCTAAACTTTACTAAACCTTTACTTTTCACTAAAAGATTAACATCTAAACCTTTGTTAAGTCTCAACAAGAACTTTTGTATGAAATTAAGTCAAACTGGTAAGTGAAGATGCTGAGATCTTGAGAGAGTTTTTTTTTAAAAATATATATAGAGAGAGAGAGAGAGAGAGAGAGAGACAAGACAGAGTGAGCTGTTTTATGAAATTAGGATTTTGAGTTGACAACACTTAGAATCTTAAGTGTACATATTTTGTAGATGAAGTTACACAAACTTAGGTTTTTGATTTTTGGGCTCGAAATGAAAAATTTTAAGCAACGTTTAGTCAAGATTACTTAATTATTTAAGTAAAAACAACATTTGGGTTTACAGTGATAAGCTTTGATTTCTCATGCTATGCTATACTATAAATTAACCCTTTTCTTCACAGAATAAAGTCAAATGGGTTTCGAAAGACTGTGGGTGAGAAGACAGAAAACTGCATTTCATTATCAACATCTGGTCACCAACATCAAAAGATTTTTGTGTGTGTGTATTTGGTCCTGCAAAATCAGCTTGTGGTGAACTTAAATGCCCAGGCTGCTATAAAGTGGTAAAGATATTTCAAACAAAAAGCCAGAACTGCCTATCCATCATCTGTTTCTAACACATGGACAAAAGAACTCCCACAGTGTCTTTCTGTCTAACTATCACATGGTCACCCCAGACCCTCCATTCCTCTGGAATGCTGGGTTGTCTGCCTGCAACTCTACTGTTTTAAATAAAACACTCATGTTTAGTGCTAGCTAAGACTTGTGCAGAAAGATCTGTAGTTACATTAAATGCAACTTTTGACGTGCCTGTCATAAAGGTGTGGTTTGGGATAGAGATAGGAGCAGATGGTTGGAAGAGGTAAAGGGAAAGAACAGACCAACTTGTTGGGCTATTTTATGATTCATCCAAGGTATGTTCTGAGCTGAGGAAGGGAATGAATGTTTACAGTTAACTCAAATACAGGCTCTGCATCTGAATATGCCAACAACCCAGCTACACGGTATGTAAAAACAGTATGCCAAATGGGAAGGATGTCAGACTGCTTAGTATTCATGATACAGTAGACGAACCCGGATGACCTTCTGCATCCGCCAAGCCACTGAGCTTCTGAAATGTGCAGCCAGTGAATGCTTAGCTATCCCATGAGGCCAATAGTCGAATTAAAAATAGTGTCGAACTAGAGCTAGAGTGGCTCTTTTCAAGTTTAAGTGTTGAAAATACCAGGAAGTTTGTTCTGCAGGGCTGAATTGTACTTGTTTAAAACGTAAGTAAATCATTTTGTGGTTTTTGCTAGTAGGGCGACATCGCATGACAAGAACATATAGTCAAAGGACAATGTCAGCATTGCAGATGTAGTTGACCATGAACTATTTATTCCACACAACTGCATACTTCATCTAGTTTGTTGTCAAATTCAGTACATAGTTTGTAAGTTTGGAAATGTAATCGCAGACTGGAATTTATTGTTAAAACTACTTTAATAATCCTCACTAAATCACAATTACTATAAGATGTTTTGATATGTTCTTATCTTTGGCAGCAGTATAAAGTTTCTGACATTGCACCGCCATCGGATGCGACACCAAAATAACACCTTATACAAGCTCTTCCATTCAAAAGCCTTTTCATCTTACAATCACTATATTTATATCCATGGCCTGTACTTCAGCTAGAGACATCAAGAGAACACATTTCCTTCAGGAAGCAGTTCTGCCATCATGGCTCTGCTTCAAACAGAGCAAACCTCATAGACCTTTGTCCATCCATAAGTTTGGCTGAGAGGCCAGAAAGGAGGAAGATGGAGAATAGATTCATACCACAAGTTTCTTTCCATCCCAGACAGCAGGACTGAGAAATGGAAATCCACATGAGTCAAGCTGGAAGATCAACAACCAAGACGAAAATAATAAAACATGGAGTAGCTTGCCTGTGTGTAAAGGGAACTATTTGGGGTTTACTTTCAGTGTAGTAAAGATTGATGCCCTTATGTTTATGAATCATAAGACTTCATCACTTCTAATATCTACTGAAGATTTCCTGTGATGGTGCTTCAAAGAATTTTGATGATAAAATGGAGAGGAGATTATTCATATTAAACAGGTAACAGTTTTGGCTAAATGTATTATATTATTTGAATAATGCGTATAATATTACATTTACATTAAGTCATTTAGCAGACGCTTTTATCCAAAGCAACTTACAAATGAGGACAATTAAGGATATTAATCTATTAATTTCTACGTGACCTCATTATAAGGATAGATATCATCAGTATCCCTCCACACATGTAAGAAATCTGGTTTATTCAAATAAAGATGAACAAACTGCTTTGGTATGTGTTTTTTAACAAAATAAAACAATAAATCAAGGAACTTACAACTTTTACAACAGTCTGCCAAAGTTACTGTAATCATACGGTTCAATAATTTGACTAACATTGTGATGATGTGAAATGGTGTATTGAATACATAAAAAATTTCAATGTTGTTTACCATAGAATTGAAAACAATCGCTTTTACAAAATAAGATGAACTGCATGCAGATAAAATATGGTATAAATGTTGGCAGAGTTCAGAAATTCAAGCTGATACTAATTTGCAATTAATACAACATTTTGTCACTGAAATTCCTCAGTTAAATAATAAACAAAAAACCCTTAGATTTATTTAGCAGTTAGCTAAACCTCAGCAAATTCACTCAGTGTCCAGCATTATTACTATGATTTTTTTCAGGTTTGCGTGCATTTCGATTTCAGTTGAATTCTTGATATCCTTCAACATTGCTGCACATTTAGCCATTTTATATACAATTAGATAGTTATGTTCCATAACTTGTACTCTAAACAGTTTAATTTCCTTACCGGCAGGCTTATTAATAACATGATTACAATTTTGAATGATAAGGTATTTAACATGCGGTTAGATGACATATAGTGCAGCTTCTTATAGAGTGCACACTGGGCTATTCACAATTTGCACAAATATGTCTCTCTTTAGATTGGAATTTCTTGTCTAATTCAACTACTACTCTTTATACAGTACCATACAAGACTGATATTTTATGTGACAGATTTTCAAGATCCCAGACTACTGCTGCCCATTTTTTCATACAGATGTGTTCATCAACATTTTAGAGAGAAAATATTGCATGTAACCAGATGTGTTGCCAGGATCGTGAATAAAGATGTGCATATGTCAATCAGAGTGTCTAATAAGAGCAATAGCCTTAATTTGTTTGATAAACTACTGGCGAGATGTGACTCTAATCAAAGATGATCTCTGAGGCCTGGCGTAGGCAGTTAGCCGTGTCATCAGGCATACTGCTGTGTGTGATGTTGTTTCCATCCAAGCGCAGGGTCCTCAGTCGAGAGTAGTTGACCGGAGAGCTGAACTTGCAGATATTCGTCAGGTCAAACTCTGAAGAAGCAAAAGTGGAAATGAAGTAAAAACCATGCAAAATCTGCAGCTTGAACAGATGGAAACGGAGTAAGACTTACTGTTTATCTCGTTGACTTGCAGGTACAGGTGCTCGAGTGATTCGTTGATCTCCGGGATGGACTTCAGCTTGTTAAAAGACAGGTCGAGCTCAAGGAGAGAAGACACGTTGAACACACCTGCAGGGATTCCAGAGTCCACCAGCTTGTTGTGAGAGACACGCAGGTACTGCAGGACCGGGAGCTTGGCCAGGTAGCCGCTAGGGATGCTGTCGATGTCGTTATTATCGGCGTAGAGCATCAAAAGTGAAGATGGAACTCCTGCGGGAGGTTTCTTGAGCTTGTTCTCACTCACGTCCAGCAGAACGAGGGACTTCAGGCCTTTGAAGGCACCTGTGATGCTCTCGGTGGTCAGCTTGTTCTTGGACAGGTGGATGGTGGTCAGGTTTTCCATCCCAGACAAGGTGTTAGCAGGGAACGAACTCAGCTGGTTGCCGATCAACTTCAATTCATCCAGAGACTTCGAAAGAGGACCAGGGGGTTTGGTCAGCTTGTTATTACTGAAGAGGAGCTTCTCCAGTTTGCTCAGCTTATCAATGGTACCGGCCTGGATCTTGTCGCTGGTGATGTTGTTGTTGTCCAGGACGAGCCAGCGAAGGTCAGTGGCGTTATCGAATACGCCAGTCTTGATCTCCTCAATTAAGTTGTTCTGTAGGTAGAGGTATTTGATGCCGGTTGGCACGATAGGGACGAACTTCAAGTTGCGCTCGTTGCAGTACATGGCTGTGGGGAAGTTGAGGGGACATTCACACTCCTGGGCACAAGTAGGAGACGATACTCCCTCCAGTGGTGCGGAGGGAATGTAGTATTCGTCATAGTAATCGTATTGACCCAAACTCTGACATAGCAGTCCAGCCAACAGGAAGAAGCCAAGAGCAAACATGTCTGCACAACTCAGTCGAATCAAACCTAGAGAAGAGAAGAGAAGAGAAGAGAAGAGAAGAGAAGAGAAGAGAAGAGAAGAGAAGAGAAGAGAAGAGAAGAGAAGAGAAGAGAAGAGAAGAGGTGGTAGGGGTTTATATGGTTACATAAGTGGCAATATCAAAATGTGAAAAAAATGTTTAAGAATAACAGAACTTTCTCTGGTCAACCTCAGACATAAACAAAACCCAGAGACATTCTTCTAATGGAAATTGATGACTTCATCCTCAAGAATGCAAATAGGCCCAGACAGCTGTTCCTCCCTTTGCAAATTAGACCCACATTGCTTATGTGCAGATCCAAGTTTATCTCAAGTTACTTTAACCTTACCTCATACCTATAGATCGCTTTGTCTTTGCATGCTATGCCGAAGAATTATTGCATTGCAAATGATGAATAATGCAAGAGTACATTTATAATATTGACTAATCAATTAATATTTCATGAAAGTTAAAAGAAAAGAATAAATTAGATCAGGTGTCATGCATGCAATTTTGCAACAGTATTTGTGAATAGAAATTCAAGGAAAATACTGTATAATCTCTCTCTAAAAATTCATGCATGCACCATAATTCTATCAGCTCATGCATTTTTAATAATTAATCATTTATGTAAAAAATATATTTACAACAACTTAACACAATGTTTTGAATAAAATGCATGCATGGAAGCTTCTCAAACATCACCAAGCCAAATATCTGCAATATGATAATACATATTTTCTTCAGACCGCCCCAAAAATCTGCCAAGCAGATTTCTAATAATCTCATCCAGACAGAACAAAAGCGAGCATTATAACCGCAGATGCTAGATATCCTTACCTTCCTGCTTCTCTCGCTGTGCACGACTTCAGGTAGAGTTGTGTGCGGCCCGAGGACTCTGGAGAGAAAGAGTAAGGGAGGGAGAAAGCAGAGAGTGAGAGAGCGAGAGAGGGAGAAAAAGAGAGAGACACTCAAGCCAGACCTTAGTCGCCCAAGATTGATAGAAAACAGCAGTCAGGCGGTTCTAGTGTGTAGATGTCAGCAGTTGTTCCCTGAGAAACATATGGATTCTAACAAGGTTCAGGTGTAGCAAAGTAGTTTGGGACATGTAGTTCTTCATGGGACACAGAAAGGAATAAAGACTCACTGAGGAGGGTTTGCAAAATATATATACCTGTATAGTCACCACACACACGCACACACTTTTCCATCCCATCCTTTCCAAACAATCCCACAAACAATTAATCAATTGTGTGTGTGAGACACAAACAAGCCTACAAACACCTCCATCGCTGGTTCCATCATAACCAATGCTAAGCATTCCTCATAAAAATAAATATTCTTAACAAAACAAAGGTTAATGAAACCATTTAGAAAACCGTCTGCAAAAAAAAAAAAAAAAAAAAAAATTGGCTACTTGAGATGGCAGCTGCCTGCTATTAGACTACTGGGCTGTAAATGAGACTTGGAAAAATTGACCAAATAAGATGGTAGTGGGCCAAACCAGACTTACATAACCGTGTTGACTATCTGAACGGAGAGTGTATCCAATTCTTAACAGCTGGTAGATTGTATATCATCAAACGGTGTGCCATCTTTAATGTTAAGCCTCATAAAATCCAGACGGCTTCTGTCTGGCTGTGGTCATGGACATGTGTGATGGGAAGCTTGCACACGGTGGTGGGCTGTATGTCATGAGGGACCAAGGAAGGATGGTACTGATTGCAGGTCAGTTTAGTTTTAATAGCATACATCGGCTCTTAGGAATGCAGTAAAGCCAGAAAACCAGATGAGAGGTCGGTTCTGTAAGCCTCGTGTGTATCAGAGAAGCTGAGATTATGTACTGTCTTTGATCACTACTGCAAAATCAGTAAAGAATATGAAGACAAAATCTGCACACCAAATGTAAAATAATAATAATAATAAATAAATCATGTAGGGTCAATGATAAATGTCAGGTTCACTGAGAGTGTTGATTCAAACAAAACAAAACAAAAAACAAAAAATAAAATGTAGGGTCCAATGATCATCATTTAAATGTTGATTCAAAATAGATAAACAAAAAAATTAAATAAAATTATTAAGAAATATAATCATTAAGAAAAAAATAATAAATGTAAACAAATAAATCATTTAAACACATCACCATGTTTCTAAAAAAAATGGATGAGCAGATTCGAGAGATAGAGTCAGATTCAAACACTAGTTACATACTCGAGCACCATGGCTTGTTATGGCATGTGCGCTTGCTAGGCCACAGATCTGACGCCGCTGGGTGGTCTTAAACTGTCATTCAAAAAATCATTCTGACTGCTGCAGTGCTCATACCTGTCCCATACCAACAGCACTATGACCTTATCACCCATTCCTCATCGGTCACGTCCCTTGCAGCTCACCCCTCACTCACTCCACTCATCTGTAAGGCCTATAGGGCAAGCACATGGTGCTGAGCTCATGTTGGGACATTATGGATGAAGTTATGCAGCAGGGGCAGGTCAGGGCAAACCTGTGCAGCTCTACCTGATGCAGGTATGTGAGGTTTGCAGTTGCCCCCAAATCATGTAAAAATTGTACATCTGCAAGCTGAATGATAAAAATCAGATTTTTTTTAGATGATACAAATGTATTGTTTACCGCATTCGGCAAACACACTCCTAGACATAGTTATGTGCCAGGTCATTTATTACACTTTACATGCTCATTTCACTAGCCTTAACGGATGCTAATTAGCTTTGGTTGAAGGACAACACTGTTATTTTAGTATCACTGGGATACAATAGATACAATATAGTTTTTATTAATATTTGAATTAGTTTTTATTTCTATATATATATATTTTAATTTCGGGTAAAGTTGAATTTTGTTAATAATACTATTTGTCAGTTAGCTAGTTATAATTTAGTCTTTTTTTCACCATGTATTTATTTATTCATTCAGTAAATGTCTATATAGATTTTATCATTTTTATTTCAGTTTTAGATTGAGTTCTTTAGTAAATCAAGTTAAAAATGAAACTAATTGAAAATGAGAAAAGCTGCCTTTAAAAATATAAGGCAACACTTACTTAAAGCCTTTATGTATAATGCATTATGAAAACAGTTTTTATGCATTAATTATGCCTTATAATGCATTGTGCAAGCTTATGAATAATTGTAACCACAGTTAATACATTATAACACTTATCAATTCATTATTACACTATATGCATTTTAAATTCGGTTATAATTATTTACGGCAAGATATAATATATTACAATGCATTATACATAAAGGCTTAAAGTAAAGTGTTACCAACTATAATATATATATATATATATATATATATATATATATATATATATATATATATATATACACAGTGGGGCAAAAATGTATTTAGTCAGCCACCAATTGTGCAAGTTCTCCCACTTAAAAAGATGAGAGAGGCCTGTAATTTTCATCATAGGTATACCTCAACTATGAGAGACAAAATGAGAAAAAAATCCAGAAAATCACATTGTAGGATTTTTAAAGAATTAATTAGTAAATTCCTCGGTAAAATAAGTATTTGGTCACCTACAAACAAGCAAGATTTCTGGCTCTCACAGACCTGTAACTTCTTCTTTAAGAGGCTCCTCTGTCCTCCACTCGTTACCTGTATTAATGGCATCTGTTTGAACTCGTTATCAGTATAAAAGACACCTGTCCACAACCTCAAACAGTCCAACTCCAAACTCCACCATGGCCAAGACCAAAGAGCTGTCAAGGACACCAGAAACAAAATTGTAGACCTGCACCAGGCTGGGAAGACTGAATCTGCAATAGGTAAGCAGCTTGGTGTGAAGAAATCAACTGTGGGAGCAATTATTAGAAAATGGAAGACATACAAGACCACTGATAATCTCCCTCGATCTGGGGCTCCACGCAAGATCTCACCCGTGGGGTCAAAATGATCACAAGAACTGTGAGCAAAATCCCAGAACCACACGGGGACCTAGTGAATGACCTGCAGAGAGCTGGGACCAAAGTAACAAAGGCCTCAAATCCTGCAGTGCCAGGCGTGTCCCCTGTTTAAGCCAGTACATGTCCGGCCCGTCAGAAGTTTGCTAGAGAGCATTTGGATGATCCAGAAGAGGATTGGGAGAATGTCATATGGTCAGATGAAACCAAAATAGAACTTTTGGTAAAAACTCAACTTGTCGTGTTTGGAGGAGAAAGAATGCTGAGTTGCATCCAAAGAACACCATACCTACTGTGAAGCATGGGGTGGAAACATCATGCTTTGGGGCTGTTTTTCTGCAAAGGGACCAGGACGACTGATCCGTAAACGAAAGAATGAATGGGGCCATGTATCGTGAGATTTTGAGTGAAAACCTCCTTCCATCAGCAAGGGCATTGAAGATGAAACGTGGCTGGGTCTTTCAGCATGACAATGATCCCAAACACACCGCCCGGGCAACGAAGGAGTGGCTTCGTAAGAAGCATTTCAAGGTCCTGGAGTGGCCTAGCCAGTCTCCAGATCTCAACCCCATCGAAAATCTTTGAGGAGTTGAAAGTCCGTGTTGCCCAGCGACAGCCCCAAAACATTACTGCTCTAGAGGAGATCTGCATGGAGGAATGGGCCAAAATACCAGCAACAGTGTGTGAAAACCTTGTGAAGACTTACAGAAAACATTTACATTTACATTTTGTTATTGACCAAATACTTATTTTCCACCATAATTTGCAACATCCTGATCTCACAGAATTCCGTGTAATGTTCACGGACTTAATTAACCTCCGAATCTGTGGTGGCATCACGGAATCGCCGAAAATTCTGTGATGGGCTCACAGAAGGCATCAGCCGTGGTCCACGCACGGATTCACTGGTTCAACGTAAAAAGAGTGACTCCGATGCAGTTATACTTTCACTGGAGTACCTGACCCCACCCCTACCCTAAACCTACCCAGTTCTGAACAATAATGACGATAAATGTCCCAGTATCGCGTCGGCATATTGATGCTAAGGGTTTCCATGCGTGGAGCACGGCTGATGCCTGTCACTGACTTACATTGGTATCACTTCTGTGAGCCCATCACGGAATTTTTTTCTGTGAGCCCATCACGGAATTTTCGGCGATTCCGTGATGCCACCACAGATTCGGAGGTTAATTAAGTCCGTGAACATTACACGGAATTCTGTGAGATCACGTTGTTTGCAAATAAATTCTTTAAAAATCCTACAATGTGATTTTCTGGATTTTTTTTTTCTAATTTTGTCTCTCATAGTTGAGGTATACCTATGATGAAAATTACAGGCCTCTCTCATTATATAAAATATAATGAGAGAGTGGGAGAACTCATTTAAGTGGGAGAACTTGCACAATTGGTG
>NC_081158.1:22612864-22652864 GCF_012432095.1 Onychostoma macrolepis | reverse complement strand
GTGCATTTAGGCTGCTAATGCCCATAGTACCGGAACCATCCACTCCATTATATGCTCTTATATCTGTCCGCCTTTCAGAGAGATGATTAGAAATCACTCACAGAGCAATGCCCCGGGCCCTTTGATGACCGCTGATTAAAGTCCACAGTCTAGGTCCATGGTCATCACTTTTGCTCTACTAGCTGTTGATTATAGAAAATCAACTAGCTAAAAGATGCCCATGATGAAATGCAGTATAGAAAAAAAGCATCAAAAAACAATAATCCCTCCCCAAGCCCCCATTTACTCTCATTTGCAAAGACATCAAAGGAAATGACAACCAGCGCCATTAACTAATAGGAGGAGGACAGCTTTTGATGGCTGCCAATATCCTCTATACAGTAGGATTAAGGAATGTTTACCTGCTATACAGTACATAACTTACATAAATTGCTTGTTCTAATGACCTTCAGAGTAAAAGAAAGAGAGAGCCATTTCACTTTGATGCCGAGATCAGGCACTTTAGCGAGATCATCTCAGATGCAGTGAAAAAGGAAATTGATGGCCATTGATGTCATCCTTTTTTCTATTATTAAATCATTTCTCCATATTCTTAAATTGGAATAGTCTTAATCTGTGGAATAGGACTGGTTGTATTTTGGATTAGAGGTAATCTAATTTAGTCACCCTAGAGAGCTGTTGTTCTCCCTCTCTGAAAAATTATAAACTTTCCAGACGTTAAAAATGAGCAGCCATTTCAAAAGTGGGCAGAAGCATCTGGCAGACAGTAATATTATCATATCAGCAAAGAAAAGAAAACAAAACATATCATCATTCAGTCAGGCCAGTAGTAGACTGAATATCTGAAACAAACTGGAAATTATACAGCTATAATGTAACTCTACAAACACACTTGAGCTAGAATCAATGGCAAGTTTCAACACATTCATGCAGAATCGTCTAAGACTAGTCATTTTTTTTGCAATTTCAATATCACATGCTAGAAATGCAGCAACAAATGTAGAATATATCACAGAAAACCACATGCTTACGTTTGCAAGGAATAAAGCTGGATCAATGAATGCAGTTTTCGGTGACAACGCAGCACTGGAACAAAAAGGGAAATTCTGTCAAATGGCCCAAATCTCTCACTTTTGCCCAAACCTCTCACACTTGCCCCAGGCCCTTAACAATAAACCCTTCATGGCGCAAAAACAAGATACTGTTAAACAGCAACTGGCAAATGCAGGCATTGTTGGTGCATTAAAGGAATCATTTAATCATTTACTCACCCTTTGTGTAGTTCCAGGTGCTTATGGTATTATTTTCTTCAAGGCTGCTTGAAAACCTCTAGATTCCCACATCTGGGACTTGTTTATACACTGTAAAAAAAATTAATGGTAAAAAAACAGCAGCTGTGGTTGCCGGAATTCTACCGTAAAATATACAGTAGCAACATTTTATGTTTTACTGTTTTAACTTACATTTACAGTTAAATACCGTAATTTCATTAACTGATATAATGTTAATATACCAACCTATTGAAGTACTGAAATCTGTTTTGTACCTTTTTATTACACTGATAACCACCAAATGCAGGTGGTGATAAGAAAGTCACATGATGAACCAAAGCCCATCACAAGCAGCTTTTAAATAATAACATATATAGAAGGTGCACAGTGTCATTCACACAAACACTAAACACCATCATGGTGAGACTCATTAAACAGAAATATGCAATAAACATTAATTTAACAACATTAGATGTAACATACAACCCTAATAAACATAACTGATAGGAAAAAACTAAGAAACCTAGTTATTTCAAAGAAAAAACATAAAATTCAAACAAAATTTGAAATGCAATGCAGGGAATTCTGGGAACGTCAATTTACGGGTTTTCCCTGTAAATTTTACTTTTTCACTTCCAAAAGCAGTATTTCACCGTAAAATTGTCTGAAATGTCTATTACAGTTTTTCACCATATATATTAGGGGAACTTACCATTAACCATTTAACAGGTTTTTACCGTAGCTTTTTCACAGTTTTTTACCGTTAAAATCACGGTAATTTTTTACAGTGTAGAATATCAACAGTCTTATCCATTAGGCTGAAAGGTTGTGGGTAAGTCCATGTGGTTCTCCTGCTTTACAATTTAACATGCTGCCCATGCCATCATTGGGTGACCTGTAACCCAGCTGTCGATGCTCAGTAATTCTTTTTTTATCCGTCTCATTCCTTCTACCACATCCCGTCCGGCGATCAAGTTAAACGACACCGCCAACCCCAGAGCATGAAAGAAGAGGGGCATCTTGTGAACAGATGGGGTTTGAATAGATTGGTGTCCGATTAGCTTTAAACATTACATCAAATTACACTACATTACTATCCTGTGCTCCCAGATGTGATTATCATACAAATGGACGGTTGTTCATAATGCACTCATGATCCGGCAGGAAAGGATTCCATTTCAATGCACAGTCAGGGCCAGAAAGCATTTTAACACAGTGAGAGATTTGACTCGCATATCGCTCTCAGTCATGAAGGAAGGTTGCGCTCAGTATGATGAGGGTCTTTTGGATGTCGCGGAGTGCTGGTGAAAAACCCCCAAGTTGACAGGTCTAGGGAGATAAGAGCAGTCACCAAGCGACAGTTTGGATGTCAAAAGCAGCTATGCATGACCCAACACGCTGCATCAGCCTCCACCAAATAACCTCGCTTATCTTCTGTCGCTGCCATGAGAAGAATAAAGAGAGACCAGTTTGCTTTTTTCCCTTCTTCTCTCTCTCTGTTTGCCTCCAAAGAGAGTACTGTCTTTCAGATGGAGCAGTGATTTCAAACTCTTCTCCTGAAAGGCCATCTTCCTGCAAGTGGAGCTCTAAACACCTGAATCAATTAATCTGTGGCCGTTTCTCAAACGGAAGGCTGCATTCTCCGCAGGTCGCATTTTTCATATTTCAGTTAACTGAGCATTATATTCATGAGTCAAAAGCATATTACAACAATTTACACTTAAGACTAATGGTCAGATTTATAACTGTTAATATTCTAAAATAAGATCATCTTTATGATGTATGTACCTTACAAATGCGACCTCCGGAGGATGCAGCCTTCCGTTTGAGAAACGGCCTAGATCTTCAGGAGTACTCTACAATTAAAGACAGGTGTGTTGAAGCCATAGGATGGCGACTATTAAGGAATAGAGTTTAACACTTGTTCATTACAAAAGACAGAAGATACTCTTTGTTTGTCATTCTTCCTTTGTTATTTCCAGCCAATCACCAGTCTTTCACTCCTACATTATGCCTAACCACATTTTAAGGCCATGTGGGATTTGAACCCACAATCCTTGCCTTCAAGACACTGGCTTATAGCACTCAGCCAGAGGACCTTTCACATGCACTGGGTGTTTTAAACTATGTTTAATCTTAAGCCTATAGGGGGAGGCATGAAATTCTTTGGGCTGTTCCTGAACTTGGAAAAGAGAAGATTCGAACCCTCAATTTCAGAACTATGACGCTGCATTCTAGCACTTTGAGCTGTCAGGGAATCCTTGGTGTAAAGTTAAGAAATGAGCACAACCAAACTATAATTGCTTTTAAACAAGCAATTTGAATATTGGAAAAGGTGATATTTGAACCTGCGATTTCAAAAATACCAAACCATATTCTAGTGCTTTAAGCTATCAGTCAGCAGTTAGGTTATTCCCAAGAAATTACCACAACTAAACTATAATTATTCCTAAACCTTCAATATGAACAACAACAAACAAGATTTGAACCAGTGATTTCAAAAATACCAAACTTCCATCTCTCTGAGCTATTAGTTCAGTTCAAGGTTGTTTTTTAACATAGGTTAAACCATAATATCTCTTCACCATAATATGAAACATTATTTTGAAAATCTGATATTTGAACCCATGATTATTAGCCTGTGTTTTATTTCAATATTCATTCCCTTTGAGCTTTCACTTTCATCATAAACCAAGCAGACCAGAGTAGGCTGAATCTGAATGCTCTTTCCTGACTTAGGGCTCTCAAACCAATACTTATGTATTATAGAGAGCTTCTTGAAACTGTACAGACTCCTTCTAAATCTAAAAGTGTATATCTCTAAGGTACTTGAGGCCCAGTTGATGTGAAGGGCCTTTGGAGAGGACCACTAGCATATGTTCAGGAAATCACACCAATACCATGTCCCTCAACTACTTTGACTATTGATTTTTGGATTAAATCAACCTTAGCTTAAATGCTTTAGACTTTAGGGCCTCAAAATTCCATTGTGTACAGTTGTAGCTTCTTTTGAATCCTGTGGAATGAGCTCAATTAATCCCTGCCATAAGCAGATACTTATTTATTTTTTTAACTGAAAAATGGACAGAAAAACCATTTGTTGCAGTTGTCCTGGTGTAGCCATGGTGATGAAAGGAAATCTTTTAGCTCCAAACTGAGACAGCAGCTTCTTGTAGATGACATTTTTTGAAAAAAAAAAAAAAAATCAAGCAATGCCCTTTACCCTTAGTGAAAGGGGGAACACAATGAAACCACAGGTACATTGACTTACCCTGACATCCTGTATAAGATTTGTCTCTAACTCATGTGTGAGGCAGATGTTTGGCAGGTCAAATATGGGTGGTAATATTTTGTTGTCAGAATACAATCAAACACCACACTGCTAGAGTGTGGTAAAGGACACTATTCTTTGACAAATGAATCTCTCTCTACCTGCAGGTGCACCACAGGAAGAGATGGATAGGAGGATAAAAGTGGAGGATAGGTTTCAGGTACGCAAGTCTACGGGGAACCTCATTCACACATTAACAGGATATCCTGGGGGAAGTGAGAGACTACTGTGAAGGCACCCACCCTGAACACACACGGGAACCATCACCATCTGCAGTGAAGACAAACTGATTATCTTGTTAGACAGCCCTGCAGCCATTCTGGGTATGATTATGTATAAAGAAACAACACACAAAAAAAGACAGACTTATGGAATAAACAAACACCAGTGTCAACATGTGAATCAGCTACAGCATGTGCATCATGTAAGAGTTTATCATTCACACATCACTGGTCTTGATGCTGGATCACTAAATGCTCCAAAGCAACACAGCATGTCTTGAAGCCTCTGTGGAATGTTTCCTGAAAGAGACAGGTAGATTTATACTCCGAGAAAAAGAAGCTTCATCATTTGAAATTCATGGCAAGTAGGGCTGCACAATTTGAGAGGAAAATGTAAATGTGATTTTTCTCATTAAAATGATTGAGATTTAAAATGTGATACAATTATTAAAATAAGTAATATTACTATTGTAATGAAAATGTCACTGTAAAATACAAAAACTTGAGTATTTAAAACTGCAGGGAGGTTTATAAACGCTTCTTATTAAAAATTTGGTGAAATGGATGTTATAAGTGACCCAAAATCAGAGCAGATACTAAAAACTCCAGATAATGGGCTGCACGGATGTAAATTAACACAGTGCTATGCTTGTGTGGCGGTACGAGGGAGCAGGGTTCAGAAATACGTGTTATGGATTATGCCAAATATGGCAGTCTCTATTCAAAGGGGCTGAAGTATCTTATCACCTAGTAGCCCTCACACACACACTTCGTGACTTAAATAATCAGGCCACCACAAGGGGGCCGCTACAAAAACACTGACTACGCCACCCCGTTTTAATGTCCGGGGAACACACCTTTCTCAGTAGAGCAAGGCTCAAAGGTTCGATACGTTGAGTCAGGTATCAGGCCGAGTGGAGTCACAATTAATGAAAACTTATTTGCAACAATAAAATACCAACTTTATTAATATATGACAAACTCAGAAGAAAATCAAATGAAACTATACTAATATCAACCCTTCAGAATTTCGGGTGGCACACCTAGACAGGATGGAAACAGCAATCAACAATGCACACTCACACCACAGCATACCACACCTCCAGTGAACACGGCATTCAGGCAGAAAGCCCACCACCACACACAAGGAAAGGCTGCCCCTCCGCAATTGGCCACCCGATTCTGATGAGAAACGAAAAAAAAGAAAGAAAAAAAAGAATCAATAACTCCAACACTTAATTAGGTTAAAACACCATGGTCAGATCACATACAATACACAATTTAAAACATGAAAAGTATTCAACGTCTCAGTTCTGCCCAAATAGGCGAGGGATCGCGTCCAGCACACTACAGCTCTGAAAACGGGCTAGAACCAGGCCATGACCACAAACTGGTTACAATAAAAGAAAACATACCATAAACACATCAAAATAAACCCAGAAAACAAAACAATCTTCATTTAAGAATCAACCAAACAAAAATAAACGGTGACAGCAAAAAGGCTGATCGTCTGTTATACACCGCTATAGACTTTAACTACAAGGTTTCTGTTTCACGTTACTCACAACCCATCAAAGGAGTGAGAAGGACGCCACACCCCGGTCCAGCTGATCCTGCGTAAGTTGAACACAGTCAATGTACTCAGTTTGTAAAGAAAAGCACTCGCAGCAGATTAAACTTACCTTCAATGAGATTCACATCACCTAGCCGCGGTTATGTTTAAATACATCTCCATACAGACCGCCATTGCTGCCAACATCCCACACAGCTCCTCAGTCCACCCTTTGACAAAATGAACCCATGAAGCCAGATACAAAACAAAAATCCACCATACAACCAGTCAACAACTCTTACCTCCCAATGTTCGCAAACCTCGCCGGAAGTGAGTTGCCTCTCTCTCGCGGACGCAGAACAGACGCATACACATAGCGCCCCTACGGCCACTTTTATATGCTATTCAGTTAAAGTAGTTACCAAACATGTGCGAAGAGAAACATTGTGAGTCAGCAGCTGGCTGGGGAACAGTGCAGGATGATTTGTAGTGCATGAGCATGTAAACATACGTACATTACTGAGTCTTTTTGTGGGATTTGTATACACACAGCAGTGTGTGTGAAAAGTGACTAGTGCGCATAGAGGAGGAGAGTGTGCTACTACAGGTGGTTTGTACAGGCCCACTCACCTGTGTGTAGCACACTTCGATTGCACAAAAAAAGTTCCATAAGTTTCAGATGGTCCATGTTTCAGGAGGTAGGGGGTTTGTATGGGGTTTCAGAGAGGGGCAGGGTGATTTGAGTTCAGGGCTCTCACAGCCTGGGGGAAAAAGCTGTTGAGCAGTCTGGCAGAGCGGGCTCTGATGCTCCGGTACCATCTTCCTGATGGTAGAAGCTGGAAGAGACTGTGGGAGGGATGTGTGGAGTCCTTCACGATACTATTGGCTTTGCTGGAGCATCGTGTGAGGAAAATGTCCAGGATGGAGGGGAGAGGGGCACCGATGATCCTTGCAGCTGTGTTCACTGTCCGCTGGAGGGTCTTGCGGTCTGCTGCAGTACAGTTCCCGTACCAGACAGTGATGCAGCTGGTCAGCACACTCTCAATGGTGCCCCTGTAGAAAGTGGTGAGGATGGGTGGAGGAGACTTGCTCTTTCAGCCGGGCGGAGAAAGTGTAGGCGCTGTTGTGCCGTCTTGGAGAGTGACATGGTGTTGGTGGTCCAGGTGAGATCCTCTGTGATGTGCACCCCCAGGAATTTAGTGCTGCTGACTCTCTCCACAGGCGAGCTGTCGACGGTCAGTGGGGGGTGATCACCGGAGTTCCTTCTGAAGTCCATCACAACCTCCTTTGTCTTACTCACATTGAGGGACAGGTTGTTAGTGCCACACCATTCAGCCAGCTGTGCCACTTCCTCTCTTTAGTGCGTTTCATCATTGTTGCTGATGAGACCTACCACTGTTGTGTCATCAGCGAACTTGATGTGGTTGGAGCTGGACTTGGCAGTGCAGTCGTTGGTCAGCAGCGTGAAGAGCAGCGGGCTGAGCACACAGCCTTGTGGGTCACCTGTGCTCAGTGTGGTAGTGCTCGAGGTGTTGTGGCCGACACGGACTGACTGAGGTCTTCCGGTTAGAAAGTCCAGAATCCAATTAACAGAGGGAATTGTTAAGGCCCAGCAGGTTTAGTTTGTTGATGAGCTGTTGTGGGATTATTGTGTTGAATGCTGAGCTGAAGTCAATGAACAGCATTCTAACATAAGAGTCTTTGTTTTCTAGGTGGGTAAGAGCCAGGTGGAGGGTGGAGGAAATTGCATCGTCTGTAGAGCGGTTTGGACTGTATGCAAACTGGAGCGGATCGAGTGTATTGGGGAGGCTGGTTTTGATGTTGTGCATGACTAACCTCTCAAAGCACTTCATTATGATTGGAGTCAGTGCTATGGGATGGTAGTCATTTAGACAAGACACAGGTGATTTCTTTGGTACCGGTATGATTGTTGTGGATTTGAGACATGTGGGGACGACTGCCTGGCTCAGCGAGGTGTTGAAGATAACTGTTAGGACATCTGTCAGCTGTACAGCACAGTCTTTCAGTACACGGCCAGGTATGTTGTCGGGACCCACAGCCTTGCGTGGGTTGATCCTAGATAGGGTCTTCCTTACGTCGGCTGGAGACAGACAGAGCGCCTGGTCGTTGGGAGGTGTGGGCAGTTTTTGTGCAGGTGTGTCATTCTGCATTTCAAACCGTGAATAAAAGTGGTTGAGTGTATCTGGGAGGGATGTGTCATCATCACAGGCCTGTGGCGGGGGCTTGTAGTCTGTGATGGTCTGAATGGCTTGCCACAGACTCCGTGTGTCTCTGCTGTCTGTGAAGTGATTGTTGATTTTTTGAGCATATGACCATTTTCCATTTTTGATGCTGCGGGACAGATTGGCTCTTGCTGTTTTGAGGGCTGCTTTATCTCCTGATCTGAAAGCTTCATATCTGGTCTTTAGCAGCCCGCGAACCTCTGCTGTCATCCATGGCTTCTGGTTGACGCGTGTGGTGATGGTCTTGGTGACTGTCACATCATCAGTGCACTTTTGGATGTAAGCAGTTTCAGTGTACTCCTGCAGGTCTGTGTGGTTGTTGTAGGTGGCCGCCTCTTTAAACATGTTCCAGTCTGTGTCCTGGAAGCAGTCCTGCAGTGCTGAGGTAGCATTTTCTGGCCATACCGTGATCTGCTTTAGAACCGGTTTGGCAAGTTTGAGAAGTGGTCTGTATGCTGGGATTAGCATAACAGAGATGTGGTCCGAGTACCCGAGGTGGGGGCGGGGTTCGGGTTTGTATGCGTTCTTTTCTGTTGTGTAAACAAAGTCCAGTGTGTTATTTCCCCTTGTTGCAAAGTTCACATGTTGGTAGAACTTTGGCAAAACTGTCTTTAAGTTTGCGTGGTTGAAGTCACCGGCTATGATGAAAAAGCCGTCGGGGTTATTTGTTTGTTGTTCGCTGATGGCGCTGTACAGTTCACGAAGCGCGTCCTTAGCGTTTGCACACAGGGGAATGTAAACCGCGACAATAACAATGGCCGTGAACTCCCGCGGCAGATAGAACGGTTGACACTTCACAACCATAAACTCCACCAGTGACGAACAGTGTTTTGATACTAACGCAGCATTGTTACACCATTCTTTGTTGATATACACACACAAGCCACCCCCGCGAGTCTTTCCAGACAGTGCTGAATGGCGGAGTCCGGGATGTTGTCGTTTAGCTATGTTTCAGTGAAAACAGACACACAACAACCCCTTGCCTCATGCTGTGTAGACCGACTGAGTTGAATTAAGTCCAGTTTGTTTTCCAGAGAGCGAACGTTTGAGAGCATGAGTGTTGGAAGAGCTGGTCTTGTGGGGTTAGCCCTTAGCCTAGCTCGTATACCTCCACGCTTACCGTGCTTCCGTCCTCTCTCACACCGCTTGCAATGCCGCCTTGTGCGGGTAGCGTCAGAAGGCGAGGCCACAGTCTCAAGGTCCGGCTCCAGCAGTAAACAAAGGCCTCGTAGCTTCTCAGTAGCCGCCGGCGAGAGTTTGTGTTTGTATGTGTTGTCGATATCCAAAAGGCTTTGGCGATCATAGCTGTATCCCGGAGTGATCTCCCGATGAATTAGCGGTAAATTTACATTGTTTGGAGACCAACAGACGACATTAAAAGACATAAAAGCACTGTCTTTGGGACCCGGAGAAACTGCTGCGTCTGACCGCGCCGCCATCTTGGATTGCATTTTCATATAGTCAGAATTATCTTTTATTGACCTTATTTTCATCTCGTCATCGTCTCGTTTTAGTCAGTGGGGGAAAAATGTTGTCAACGAATACATCGTTTTCATTAACGAAATTAACACTACTCTAGGTTTTGTGATTTAATAATCACTAATACATATCTCAGTTTGAACTATTTCTATTAATCTTTCAGCCCTAATGCCAAGACCTTTTGCAAAGACATGAATGATTCTTGTATGTAGGCTAGTGGAGGTGTAATTAGTACAGAATTCTGGACCTGTTCATCCCAAACATGTCCTTGTACGTCTGCCTCATAGCACACCTGACTGAAATTGTCAACTCATTAATAAAGACTACAAGACCTGAACTGGGGATCCAAAAAGGGAAACATTCAAAACCTGCAGCACTGAGGCCTCCAGAACAGGCTTGGGAAGTACTGTTGTAGACATTTCCTGGAACATTTCAGTTCTTTGTTATAGGACATTATTTTTGGGAAAGTGCCATTTGAGCTCTCAAGAGATTGAGAAGCAGGAGTATAGAAGGAATCTTCATATTAAATATTGATGTAGCAGGAACCCCTCAAGTTCTCACAGAAAAAAAAAAAAAAAAGAAAAGAAAAAAACCTTAACACTTTTCAACACCATTATTCAGGGGAAAGAAAGCATGATGGGAATTTTGTCAGCTCCACTTTATGTTCAACAAATAGCACGGCAGTGGTGCCTTCTGTATATATTTGGGGTTACCCATTTCAGGTTTCAGATTCACAGTATCCCGCACTGATTGCATCTTACAGTTGAGATTACCTGAATTTCCCTCTTGTTACATAAACTTTTTTCCCCCCACAGAGGCAGTCACGGTGTAGGTGTACGCATGACCCGAGGGTTCTCCGGAGACATGACGAAATCATGGAACCTTTGGTGTAACAACTGGCACGTACTTACAAACATACAAGTTAGTAACCTTTTTTTGTTGTTGTTCTTGTGTCGGAATCATGAACAGTATGCCTAGGGCTACATCGCTTGCTGCAGGATTATACACCACCTCTGACGAACATGTCACATGACATCCATACGTGCATGTGTGTCTTTGACTCTCAATAGAGGACTGGATCCGTCAAGGTCCATTGCTTCTTTTGAAAGTCCAGTTTTATAATGGAATCTGCAGATATGTGACAAAGGCAGGGATGTGGATGAATGAACAGAGATAAATAAGAGCTCCAAATACCTTAAAGTGGACTGAAAAAAAAAACCTCCTGATGACCTTGGGAAGATAATACAGGAACAAAACCATTAAGTACACAATACAAGACAAAAACTCTTGCAATTGCATATTTTAAAGGTCATGGGTGTATTCGTCACTTTCACTTAGCACCAACATGCTATAAAATGAGAAAAAGTGCACAGGGTGATGGAGCATCAGTCATGTAGTGTACGCTTAGTCTTTTAACACATCTGTGGAAGGCATGGAGAGTTCATTTACGTGTATTCTTTCGAAAGGGGATATGGCTCGTTTAAAGCAGGGTAATTAGAGGGCTACCCTGTGTGTCAATGATGAGGCTGAGAAGAAAGAGAAGCTGATTGGAGAGCACTCATCCCAACACTTCCTGTCTGAATGCTTGCGAAAACGGAACCCATCTGTTTAAACAATGCACAATTACCAGCATTTAAACAGCTAAATTCGTTAAAGTGATTAGTCCTGTGTTTACCATAAGCAACACTCTGTACACAAGATAACAGGCTCATCTGCATATGCTAATTAGGGCAATTAGATATGCTCCACAGAGTAATTTCTATTCAGCCAACCTACAGGCAGTTTTAGGAGATTATCATAAATAATGAAATAATTCAATCAATCACATAAAGGCTAATATATGCACAACAAATGGCAAGGGGCAGCCCGAGCGACAGATTTAATGTCACAAACAGCAGAAACAAACCTGGTCAACAACGGTCATTTTCTCTTTTAGGAGATTACCAGCTTCCTGATTACAAGAGTGCCCCCCCCCCACCCCCCCACCAAATAAAATTATGACCCTTACACTGTAACATGCAAACCAAAAATGCCTAAAACACAAACTATATAATATGTATATTTATATGCATTCCCATACTCATTGTGGTCAATGTAGAAGCAAAGTGCAGTACTGATATTACAGTTATTAAGCATTACAAACATCTTTGCGCTCCCTTACATGGATGAGGTTCGAATTAGAGGAGGACGATAGACAGAGGTAATCTTTATTTATGTCAGTTTTTTGGATAATTGGATGGTAAGTGGGCAAAGATGAAAGTGCAATATTTTTCCGCAGTGTTGTTTTTTGTTGTAGGGTGTTGTAGCATGTTGAAAAGAATAAATCTAGGCTTCATTGATTCTTTCCTCCCTCCATCTCTCAAGTTATTAATCAAGGCCTGCAGTCATAGAAGACGTGTGGATAAACACAGGAGTGGATCAGTTTAATTTGATGCTCCGATGCATTATCAGTGAGCAGTGGCAGATATTAAACCCGAAACCGCCATCACTTGGGTAAATACAGAAAAGGAACAATCTCCCGTCTAAAGCCCAAAGTTTACTTCAGGTTTTATGCGTACGTGAAGGTTCACGTACAGTGTGTATGATGCAAATTTCGTCATCAATATTTGTTGACAGCCTGCGTTTGCACACTATTAAATGGAATGTATTTTGAAAGGCTACGTTTTCAACTGTTCACAAGTATACTTTGGACTAAAAGGGCCGTTGACCCAACAATTTTTTTGTATTTAGGCCATTCATTTACACAACAAAGGTGTTTTGAGAGCTTAAAAATGCAAACATTTGAAAACGAGTTTCAAGTTTTTGAAAATGATAAACTGTGTGTAAAGTACAGAAATCCGAAATTGTGAAAACACTGACATCATACACATGCATACTGTGTTCAGTCTATAGATCAATTTTGGTGTTTGCAAGCATTTTTGGATCTGGTGGCAGAAAATTTCAGTTTTAAAAGTAGCAGTCTGGAAGCCATGGAATAAAAGGTAATTTCGAGTTTATATTTCAAAATTCTGACTATTTCTCAATTCCAAGATTGTATCTCACAAATCTAATAAGAAAAATCAACTCATTATCTCTTCCTCTCAGCTCAGAGTTTATATCCCACACATCTGCATGGCTTTTTTTTCTTCAGAATTGACATGCTCCCAATTGTTGAGTTAAATTGAGTTATAAAGTCGATTATTCTATAAAAACGATTTGCATTCTGATTCTGACATCCAAAGGCACAATACGTTTTTTCCTCTTATTCCATGGATTTTACCCATTTCCCTCCACTTGTTACCAGTGTTTTTCTGCCAACACAATGCACACGCAGCTGCAAGTCACGTAACCGTGACGTCTACTCCAAATTGGTCTATAGGAATTGTGTATGTTTGCAGGCACATAGTGTTTCTTTACAAAAAGACTACTGGCCTAATACCGCATTTTTAGTAATTTCACAGATCTGTCTGAACAGGGTTCGTTTTTGACAACATTGTCATCTAAACGCAAAACTTCAAAAGTGCAAAGGAAAAATGTTCTGTTTTTTCGTCTTATGTAGCCTCACAGTTCCATTAGTAGGCTCAAACACACTTTCATCAACATCAAACCAGAAAGGTTTTTGATTTAAGCTTATATGGATATTACTCAGCATCATAATTAATATTATTCAAGTTTATTGAGTCTAAAACTTCAAAACTACTACTGTCAAAGAACAAAATATTATTTTTTTAAAGTTTTTTTAAGCAGTCACGGAATGTAAACCCCTAATTGGGAATCACTGGTTTAGAGAGGCACAGGAGAATGTCAGGTGTGTTTGAGAGCTGGCCGACAGGGCGTGGCATCTGAGACCATCAGTACAAGAAGGATAATTATAGAATCACCTGATGTTACCGTAGCAACAGAAACCAGAGGTTCATGTTCATCCCACTGTGCTGTGCTGCGTTGCTACAGAGACACCCTCCTCTCCTGTTAACACAACTGTGAACACTTAATCTGATCATTTTAGAGAGGTGCCATGTCACCTCAAGCACTTTTCTCCCCCTGCTATTCATGACACCAACTAACGCTTAAAGAAATGAGACAACGCTATTATACCAGGCCAGATAACTTAGTTTCCTTCCTCTCATGACAGTGAGAGATTAGAGTTCTATCTAACAAGTTCTCTGAGATAGGAGAGCTCACACAGTGTTAGTAAACAGAAAACATGGGGACGGGAAAAATGGCTGAATTAAACATCATGGCTCTGCTTAGAACCCTTGTGAGCTGTCTTGCTGTCAACATAGTGAAGTGACTGAATCAAAATGCTCTGCATAGCAGCTACACTACCATTCAAAGGATTTTTAAAGGATTAGTTCACTTCCTGAATGAAAATTTCCTGATAATTTATTCACCCTTGTGTCATCCAAGATATTCGTGTCTTTCTTTCTTCAGTCGAAAAAGAAATGAAGTTTTTTGAAGAAAACATTCCAGGATTTTGCAAATTCAATGGGCTCTACACGATCCCAGCCGAGGAATAAGGGTCTAGTTTGACCCACATGCATGACGCAATCACGCACGCATTACGTAGGCTGAAGTACCAACCTAGTGTTTACAAAGCGAATGTGCAAAGAAAGTCAAACACCCCTTACAAAAAAAAAAAAAAAAAAAAAAGGTCAAACGGCAATGTCGTGCGATTTTGAAGTTGGAGAAAATGAGATTTTTTTACCCTACACTCGCTTTTTTAACCGAAATACACAGACGAAGAGCTAACTGTGCGTGAGTTAAAAAGTATATACATTTTTATTTATTTTATTTTAGAAAATGAGATAAGACTGGCTGGGATAGAGCCCTTTGAAGCTGCATTGAAACTGCAATTTGAACCTTTAACCCACTGGTCACCATTGAAGTCCACTATATGGAGGAAAATCCTGGAATGTTTAACTCAAAATCCTTAATTTCTTTGCGACTAATATATACAGTGGGTACGGAAAGTATCCAGACCCCTTTAAATTTTTCACTCTTTGTTATATTGCAGCCATTTGCTAAAATCATTTAAGTTCATTTTTTCCTCAATCTACACACAGCACCCCATATTGACAGAAAAACACAATTGTTGACATTTTTGCAGATTTATTAAAAAAGAAAAACTGAAATATCACATGGTCCTAAGTATTCAGACCCTTTGCTCAGTATTTAGTAGAAGCACCCTTTTGATTAATACAGCCATGAGTCTTTTTGGGAAAGATGCAACAAGTTTTTCACACCTGGATTTGGGGATCCTCTGCCATTCCTCCTTGCAGATCCTCTCCAGTTCTGTCAGGTTGGATGGTAAACATTGGTGGACAGCCATTTTTAGGTCTCTCCAGAGATGCTCAATTGGGTTTAAGTCAGGGCTCTGGCTGGGCCATTCAAGAACAGTCACGGAGTTGTTGTGAAGCCACTCCTTCGTTATTTTAGCTGTGTGCTTAGGGTCATTGTCTTGTTGGAAGGTAAACCTTCGGCCCAGTCTGAGGTCCTGAGCACTCTGGAGAAGGTTTTCGTCCAGGATATCCCTTTACTTGGCCGCATTCATCTTTCCCTCGATTGCAACCAGTCGTCCTGTCCCTGCAGCTGAAAAACACCCCCACAGCATGATGCTGCCACCACCATGCTTCACTGTTGGGACTGTATTGGACAGGTGATGAGCAGTGCCTGGTTTTCTCCACACATACCGCTTAGGAATTAAGGCCAAAAAGTTCTATCTTGGTCTCATCAGACCAGAGAATCTTATTCAGGTGTTTTTTAGCAAACACCATGCGGGCTTTCATGTGTCTTGCACTGAGGAGAGGCTTCCGTCGGGCCACTCTGCCATAAAGCCCCGACTGGTGGAGGCTGCAGTGATGGTTGACTTTCTATAACTTTCTCCCATCTCCCGACTGCATCTCTGGAGCTCAGCCACAGTGATCTTTGGGTTCTTCTTTACCTCTCTCACCAAGGCTCTTCTCCCCCGATAGCTCAGTTTGGCCGGACAGCCAGCTCTAGGAAGGGTTCCATTTAAGGATTATGGAGGCCACTGTGCTCTTAGGAACCTTAAGTGCAGCAGAAATTTTTTTGTAACCTTGGCCAGATCTGTGCCTTGCCACAATTCTGTCTCTGAGCTCTTCAGGCAGTTCCTTTGACCTCATGATTCTCATTTGCTCTGACATGCACTGTGAGCTGTAAGGTCTTATATAGACAGGTGTGTGGCTTTCCTAATCAAGTCCAATCAGTATAATCAAACACAGCTGGACTCAAATGAAGGTGTAGAACCATCTCAAGGATGATCAGAAGAAATGGACAGCACCTGAGTTAAATATATGAGTGTCACAGCAAAGGGTCTGAATACTTAGGACCATGTGATATTTCAGTTTTTCTTTTTTAATAAATCTGCAAAAATGTCAACAATTCTGTGTTTTTCTGTCAATATGGGGTGCTGTGTGTACATTAATGAGGAAAAAAAATGAACTTAAATGATTTTAGCAAATGGCTGCAATATAACAAAGAGTGAAAAATTTAAGGGGGTCTGAATACTTTCCGTACCCACTGTATATGAGCGCAAGTTTGCTGTTTTGGAACAGCTTTTGTGTCAGGAATTCACCTAAAACTGTAATCTTGGTAGAGATCTCACTCTAGTTTTAAACAGATCCTGTGTTCTCAGGTTAGCAGGCATATAGCTTTCATCAAGAGGAGAATGAGAGTGACTCTCACTGATACTCTATAGATAATTACACTCTTTGTCATTTATCTCTGTAGAGCTCTGCTAATGAGAATCCAACATGATTCAGCCGACATTAATGTTCACAAGTAGACCACAGCAATTATATTCACATACGATGTGAATATATGTCCTTGATCATTTCCGAAGTTTATCCAGGATCTTTTTTTCATCCTCTGGCTGCCATGGTGATCTAACAGAATGATGAGCGAGGAGAAACAGTTATTCTGGACTCCTCTCGCTGTTCAATCTGCCTCACAGTGTGTGGCACATGGCTGTCAGAGGCAGAAATCCTCTTATACTGCCTCCATTAGAGGTGCCCTCTTTCCAACAAGACCACACCATTTCCCTCTCTTGCTCTTGGCTCTCACACAGACCTCTGCTGAGCATCTGGAGGTCACTAGACACATGCAGAAGACACGGAAGCAGGCTCATATGAGCAACTTACACTGCCCCGAGAGATTGAGTCTGGGATCAGAGTTCGCAGCTAGTGAGTTTCAGAAGGGGCAGGAGGAAGCAACTGTGTTAAGGGTTAATGAGAGTCAAATCCAAGAAAATATAGTGCAGCTGTTGATACCAATGTAACATTAAAGGGTTAAGAAAACCCCTTTTATTTAACCCTTTCATTGTCATAGTTGAAACTTTACCTTCAGCTATTAAATATATTGAAATAATTTAATTTAAAATATAATGAAAGGATTTAACATGTTAAGTGAATTTGATATTAGTTTCAATCGGAACTGTTGTATAATATACAGGGTTTCTGCAGGTTTCATGATGGTAAATTTAAAACTTTTAAAGACCTTAAAACCAAATAAAGAACACTTAAAGAATAAGTTGGAAGGAGCTAAATACTAATCTCTAAATGTATATGTTTTGTATTAGCTATGCTTCAAACATTACTTTGGTAAAAAAAAAAAAAAAATTAAAGGGATTTCAAGTTTTAATATTCCATTGACATATTCGTTCTAATTTAAATATTTGTTCTTGCATAAACTGATTTTGTTTAATTTTTCAGAAAACAAGACTTCGTATCTTCAATTTGCATCTCAAGTAAATGTATTTTGATTTAAGGATGTTCTATATTTATACATAAGCATACAACATTTAAATGCCATGACTTTATGAATTTAAGATTTTGTGCATCAATTTTAAAGCATTCATTTTGAAAGATGCAAATTAAGACTTAAGACATGCAGAAACCCTGAATATTGTTAGCCCTAGTTTCTAACCGCAAGCAATATAAAAAAAATAAAAAATAAATAAAAATAATAATAATATGCAACACTTCTCAGATCTTACTATGTGGAAAAACACATTAAGATTCTCACTGCACCTCAAGTTCATGGTTGCACATCCATTTCTTGAATTTCTGCTGTTTTTCTGCTCTTTTGACTGATGTCAAACAAGAAATGCAACTGAACCGCTCTGCCAGAATAAAATTTGCTGGGAAAAAAAATAAAAAATTCTGACCTCTGATCTTCAAGCTAGTTTTATATCGTAAGTGTGAAAAGCACAAATCCATTGCATTTGATTCCTTTTTCCCCTTGAAATTTAAAACTTGAGTTCAATTTAAGAGCACTGAACAAACACAGTTACTATTTCAATGCAGTCTGCACAGAAATTCAAAGTCATTCTCTGTTTATTGTGTCTATTGTCAGCAGAAGCGTGTTTGTCATGTTGCATAAGTACACAGTTTGAAAGACAAGCTTTGTTGAAAGTCTAGAAATTGATCCAATGTTTGCTTCAAGGGATAGTTAACTCAAATGAAAATTGTCATCTTTCACTCACCCACATGTCATTCCAAGGCTGTATGAATTTCATTTTTTTCTGTAGAGTACAAAAGCAGGATGTTGAAATACTGTGCTGGTCTCTTTTCAATGAGGACTGACGATTTCAAGCTTAAAAAAAGCATAATAAAGTAAGACCATAGGATACATGTGCTATATCCCAACTCCACAACAGCATCCTGTGAGAAATAGACTGAAGTTCAAGTCATTAAATTACTTTTTTTTGGGTGAACTGTCCCTTTAAGTGCTAACTTGTGAATAAACGGCTGCATGGACCAGAGCACTCAATGTGTAACACACACACACACAATATATATTCCATGTGTACTACGGCAGACTGAGACACTCATGCAGTTCTTATCCCATGATGAAAGACAGGTTAAAACAGCAGCAGGGTGTTTCCCCTTGAGGACTGACAGATGTGAGGATGAGAGGAGAAACACCGCTGGAAGGACAGAGTAACGAAATATTCTGGACATCTTCAGGTAAAACTTACTATTTGAAACACCAAAAATGAAACATTTAACACCTGCCTGGAGAGAGAGAGAAAATAAAAGATTATGAAAGCAGAAATTAAGCAAACTGGGACAACGAGGCAACAAATGTTAAGATCTTTCACAGCTCTACTAAATCATCCTAAATTACACTCTCAATATACCCACAACAAATCATGATGGCAAGTTCTAAAAATTATTATTTATTAAATGAAATTTAATAAGGTTCAGGATTAACATCGCACAAAGCATCTTAAACTTTTTTTTTCATCTTTTATTAATGATATAATGAAGAGAGGGCAAGAAAAAAAAATACATACATATATATATATATATATATATGGACAAAGTGAAATTAAATGTGAATCTGAATCATCTGTGTTCACCACGACACTTTCTGCTGCACCATGGCTCTGACCTACATAATGTTAATCTCAATTTTCATATTTCTCAATTTGAGTGAATATATATGGGTTTGAGTTCTTAAATTATTTAACATAAAAGTTTTAGTAAGGTCAAAGAATTGAGCCAATCAAGCTGAACATTACTAGATTCACTGAGGAAAAAAAGACATGAAATGGAGATGAGCTCTATCTTCATTTGACAAGAAAAGGACATGATGTCCTTCTCTTAAAGGCCAAAACATATTCCATGAATGTGAAGTTAGATCTCATTAACCTGAAAATGAGTTATTTCCAGTGTTTTGACTTATTAAAGGGCCGTAATAAAGCTGAAACAGCACATCGGTGCAGCAATGAGGCAGAAATCTGGGCAGAGCTCTGTTCTAAAAGTCATAAACTAACATTAGAGAACTACATTATACCATAATCTCATCAAAAAGCCCTTTCTCACAGAGCTAATAAATACCCTGAGTTGCACTGGCCAAAACTGGGGGGGTTTATGGTTCATTAGGGCAGTGAAGAACAGACGTGATGATGTTTATAGTAGAGATGACAGCCATTCAGCTAAAGCCCCAAACGCAGACCCAGTGTTCACCTCCATCACGCTGGATGGATCTTCCACTATTCTGAAACCAAATGTGGTTAAAACACGAGACTACATTTAGAGTATCATTTTGTCTTTAAAAAACCATTGAGGGAGAAACATGCTCAGGACTCATTAAAAATACATTCATGGACCTTCTTAGCCTTCATACACTTTGCATTTTGTAAATGCTCAAATGTAATTTGAACCGTGTGGTTGCTGTATTTCCATGTGACACTGAAAACTCAGCAGGAATAAATGACATTTTAAAATATGTACAAGTAGAAAATAATTTTTAAATTCCAGTATTATTTCATAAATGATTGTTTTTACTGTATTTCGATCAAATAAATGCAGTCTTGGTGCAACCTAAAATACATTTTAGCAAACATCTTACAAAAGCCCAAACCTTTGAATGGTAGTGTACTGTATACAGTGACTGTATTAAAGGGATTGTTCATCCAAAAATGTAATTTCTGTCATTTACTTACCCTCAAGTTGTTCCAAACCTGTATGAGCTTCTATCTTCTGAACACAAAACATGATATTTTTTCAGCTATTGATCCTTACACGTTACATGTACTTACTATTACAATAACAATAAATTAACCCTAAGCCAAATCCTAACAATTTTTCATTTTTGAATTCACTCTCCCTTTAACTTAAAATTGTGTTTTGTCCGTATTAACCATGACAGTTAATACCAAATCAATGAAAACACCAGAAATCTCCATTTCAGCATTGGTGTAGTTACTGTGTAGTGTTTAGTAGCAACTATAGTGTTTTATATATCGTTCTTCATGCGACACAAACTGTGTTGTAACTGTTCAAAAAAAGAAACTCAGCCACCACCCCAACCCTCAAAACCAGTCAGACAACATGGCACTTTGCTCATTTTTATTTCTCAGATTTAAATACAATGACAGGGTCTACCTCAGAAGGAAAGAAATTCAAACACTGTTTCTGTATGGCGGGCAAGAGCGGGAAAAGAAGAAACGATGACCGTTGAGTAAACCTCACAGAGGAGGCCAAGAGACGCTTGTAAAGGTGCTGGCAGCGGTTCTTTTGCCACAGAAAAAGAGAAAACACACGTCCTACACAAATGCCCAGAAATGTCACTGAACACTCAGATCACATCAGAGAGAGACAAAAATACGCTCAGTAAGTTCACTTGGTTAGTTCTGATCTAACTTCAAAATATCCATATATATACTGAAATATAGAATCTCATGATTAAGGAGGCGTTTTCTCAGCAAGCTGTTGAGTTCACGGTTCTCTGTGCATCCCCCTCATTTCTTTAAAAGTCTTGCCCCAAAATATAGAAATCTGATTGGGCAGATCAGATTTGCTAGGATGGGGTTTGACAGCTGGTGATTGGCTAAAAATTTACATGAAAAGGATGATTGGCTAACATGTCAAAATTTAAGATTAAGGTACGTACATTGGTCCTATTTGAAGCAGCTACAGGTAGTGTTATCTGTAGCCTACTTGCTTTTAAAAAAAAAAAATAGAAAATGATAAGAAACAAAGTCCTTGGGCAAAAGAGAGGATATGCACAGAGTATTAAAAAAAAAACAACAGAGAGAGGCAAATGTTCAACATTAGAAAAAATAAGAGCATACTGATGTTTTGTCGTGGTTTTTTTTTTTTTTGTCATGATTTTTGTTTTTTTGTGTTCTCTGCGAATTCATCTTGTCTTCCTCAAGGTCTTTGGAACAATGACTTAGCGGCGATACCCGAACTCATCTGCGTCATCATCACGGAAATCTCCATAACGCCAAATGTTAAGCTGCAAATGAAAAGGAAAATAATCAATTAAAGACAGAGTTAAAATATAGCTCTAACTGTACATTGTGGGATTGTCAGTCATGCAACTGGTGAGAATGTCAAAAAAATGCTCTATTACTAAAATTAATTCAGATTTCAAATGCAGTTTGGACACTTTCATTGTCTGCCAATATAGTATTAGGTTAACACTTTATATATATTTTAAGCACTGTAACCATGCATATGAGACTTTTATTGACCCTGCATTGAAAGCATCATAGATTATGATGAAGACGAATCCTCAAAGCAGCAGATCTTTGATGTTTTAAATGAGCTTCTTCATCTTCAATGGACACATAGGGTAAAAGAACTGCATTGAAAATTTTTTTGAAAGAGAAAACAGTTGACCCCCCCCCCCCCCAAGTTCTAAATAACTTCAATAAAACATTAATAAGCAGCAAAATGAGGCTTTAAGTCATTTGACAGCACTGATTCACCATCATTAAATTCTGATAAGCGTTTTTGCCCATGTATCTGTGAGACTGAGGCGCAGATGGCCAGCGTGTAGACAGGATCATTAAAACACGAGCTGGTCTGTAACATAATCACACCTCAGTAATAACGAGGCGAACGGTCGTTTACCGTGCTCTTTAACTCTAGTCTAGTCCTTTCACATCCAGTCACGCGTGAAGCTTTACCTCCAACAAATTCCATCACAGCCCTTCTATTTTACATCGGTTTTGCCACATAAAGCAGTGAAACGTTTCATTTGTGCGAAAGTGAATCGTTTCGGCTTTAGAGATTCTTGGGGAAGATGGGAAATCATTTTGTATGTCATACAGAGGCTTTTATGTTCTCTCTCCATTTTTGTCATCGGTGTGCATGTGTGAGAGAATCACAGCTAATTAATGTCTATGATATTTAGGCACCGTTGTTAGCAGGGACATCATCAAGCTTTTGGGTTTGCATGGTTCTCTCTTCTTTTATGGAGCAATGTTTTAGCCAAAAGACTGTTCAACGTGCACCACGCGGCATAAAAGTCGATGTTACAGGTAACAAAGTCAAAACCAGTTCTGAATACAAAACTGTTCGGTTTTCTGTGCCAACAAGGGCATTAAGCAATATAGACAAGCAGCAGGGAAGAAGAAATGCAAGTTAAGAATAATAATAATAATAATAATAATAAAGACTCTAATATGAGCCGTGGCTGCCTCAAATATACAGTCTAGTGCTAAAATTATATAAATTATATTGTATGTACCTATGTATATAATAATAGGTAACACTTGGTTACATGAGGTTCAATTTGTTAACATTAGTTAACATTAACAATGAGGAATACATTTGTTACTATATTTTTATTAATGTTCATTAAATACAAATGTATATATTGTTAGTTCATGTTATTGCATTTACTAATGTTAACTAATGGGTTGGCTGACTCATGCCAGTTTTCTATTTTCATTTACAATTTGTAGTAGTATAAAAGAGCAAATTAAAACCTGTATCAGGTTTTTAAAGTTCACTTTAAAATGGATTCAGGGTTGAATCTATAAAAAATGTCTTCAAAAGTGTTTGCGGAGTAATATTATTTCCTAAAAGACTTTAAACCAGCACAATTTAATAAAATGTTTAAAAGAAACTGGACTCACTGGCATGACGAGTATATCTGTGAATCTTCATCTGATATTAAGAACTTGTGTGTCTTTCCTTAATGCTCTATTTAGCATAATGTATATCAAATCTGATCATAGTGATTCATGAAAATAAAGATGCAACTTTTACCCACAACTTCATACACTGATCCCATTCTGTGGCGAGTTTAAAATTCTGAGGGTGGTACGGAACACTTTTCAATATCTGTAAAATAGTGCTTCTTTAGCAGCAGCGTCTGCTCATTTGTTACCTAATGGAACCTTATTTTAAAGTGTCACCCATATAAATATAAATAAATTAACTGCTGCAAAATACTATGGTTGACCAATCAGAATTTAGAGCTGTGTGATAAAGCAGAAAGATTTACAGCTCTTACCCTGGCACTCTTGGCAGATTCCTGGCAATTCAGATATTCAGTCACCTATGACAAGAAAAAAAAGTGCATTTAGACAGAGAAAGGCCTAGTGTTGCGTTTAACTTCCTTAACATAGCCAAACAACATCCTTCAGCATCTTCAACAAAATAAATGACACACACATGACATTGCTTTAAAAATGACAGCATTTTCCCAGATTGATGCTGTGCAGAATCCAGAAGTCAATCACAGTAAGTGCACCTTGTTTAGATGATGTTTTAACAGACCTTCATCTTGTTGTGTCTCTCCCTGATCATCAGGGTGGCGACTGGAGCCATGTGCTTGCGTGAGTATGTATTCAATAATAAGTAAAAGTGTGGGTGGTTACAGCCACTAGACGGCCTGTGTGTCTGTTGCTCTCTTTCTTTTCCTGCACCACAGACACAGGCCTGAATAACACTAAACATATTGACCGCTTCTGCCACAGCAAGCATTGAGAGTCACTGACTGAGTCAGAGAGCGAGATTGTCTTCGTTTCCGGTTCAGAGCAGTATCGGCAATATCGTTAGAAAGCTGGAAAGGTCTGTGTTTTCTGAAGTACCAGGTACGGATGAGATCACAGCCGAGGATTTAATGCACAAAGATGGCAGATGTTTAAAAGCGTAGGGTGTGCTCTTTTAGCGGCGTGTTTGCATGTGGGGGCTGTTATTTAGAGGGGGTTAATTGGCTGGCTGAAGATCAGGTGATTCTTCAGTGCTTTAGGACACGCATGAAAAGATGCCGAGGTACATCTGGACTCTGCAGCTGCAGACGGCAGAGAAAAGTGCAGCTAACGCAGTCTCCATCTATCAAGCATCTGATGCACCACAACATGCAACACAGCACCTCTCGCGCCACATTTACACACACCACCACCATCATCATCATCAGCAGTTTCACAAACTCTGCTGATAGCATCATGTATGACAGTTCATCAACGTTTCAAGATTAGGGACGCACAGATATTAATAGTACTGCTAAGCTGATGAATAGCAGATATCAAAAATTTACATTTAGATTTGTGACACTAGACCACAAAAGCAGTCTTAAGTAGCACATTTATATTTGTAGCAATAGCCAAAAATACATTGTATGAGTCAAAATGCCAAAAATCATTGGGACATTAAGTAAAGATCATGTTCCATGAAGATATTTTGTAAATTTCTTACTGTAAATATATCAAATCTTAATTTTTGATTAGTAATATGCATTGCTAAGGACTTCATTTGGACAACTTTAAAGGTGATTTTCTCAATATTTTGATTTTTTTGCACCCTCAGATTCCAGATTTTCAAATAGTTGCATCTCGGCCAAATATTGTCCTATCATAGCAACCCATACCTCAATGGAAAGCTTATTTATTCATGATGTAAAAATCTCAATTTCACAAAATTGACCCTTATGACTAGTTTAGGAGTCACATTTAAATTTAGTTGCCATTAGGCAACTAAATTTAAAGTAAGTTACTTTGGATAAAAGCATCTGCTACATAATAGAATATTTTGCTGAAATCATTTAAAAAGAAAATCATTTTAAATGTCTCAAATGAATTTAGGTATCACAACATTATAATGTACAGTATAAACAATGGATATTATGATATTGACCAACAGTAATAAATTATAGAAAGTCCAATAAGTGATGTAGATATTGTGCATCCTTAAAGATATCATCCTATTATTCATTCCCAAATCAATAGTATTATCTTGATACATTGTGACACGTCGTCAAACATGCATCACCAGGTGTATTCTATCTTGTTGTAATAGGTGTACGATATGTACAAAATGTTTTCACAATATGAGTAATTTTATTTTGTAAAATTTTTTTTAAACACTTATTCTTCTTAAAGCTATAAACGTTACTCAGTTTTTTTTGTTGTTGCTTGATTAATATGACAGACAGCAGCTAGTATACTGGCTGCTGTCACTTTAAGACCGAATGCACAGATTCAACATACTGAAACACAGATTTCAGACATCAGATTTCATTCCTAATTTTTTACGCTCACTTAAGACACAACAGACTGTGCTTACATTAATACTTGCCAATACAGGCAAACTGACATTGTGTATTTGACTGTTGGAGAGCAATAATATGAAAAAAGAACTGAATTCAGGATCTCATGCTATCCGAGTGGCAGCTTTCAGTGTGTGCAAGTACCACATTAAATGAACTCTTTAACATTAAGGACATCTGTGCTTTATTTTCTCATTCATGAATGTTTCTTTCTCACTCTAATGTGTTGTCAACTTATAAATATCTGAAAACACGCACTTCTCCTTTCCAAGTGCCATTTCTGTGTCCTCTATTCACAGCCCTCACTCTTGTGGGTTCAGGTGGCTGTGTTTTACCAATCTGCAGACTGCAACTGAGTCTTTTACCGTCTCTCGGCATGAAATGATGGGGCAATGATCAGATTTGTGGTGTTCTTAGAAACACTCTATAATACCCAGTAATGCAGGCAGCCTGAAAATCAAAGCGATCATAGACACAGCCGCACAGCATTCGAAGAGAACAGTTTGGACTTTGATCATCTCAGTACAGAGATTAAACAACAGAAAGACGCTGGAGCTGAAATGGCTTCTCTGTCCCAGATCAAGCCTGTGTTCAATCCACAGGGCACAGGAATGAAATGGGGTTTTTAGGCAGCGATGCGTGTCATTCAGCATGTGTCCCGGCCCGTTTGTGTGGATGAGTGTGTTTGATACTAGAGGAGCAGAAAATTCCCCATTCTAAGCTTGGCTAACTTCTACTGGTTAGTGGGTAAAGGAGCTGTCAGGAGCGAGGCATGATGGAATATGACTGGACATGGGGTGCCCTGTAAACGCCCGATTGTACTTTAGCTGAGATGAAACAACAATCTGAGACTTTGGCTGTTTAATTTTTTTAATTTTAAATGGAGTGTCAAGTTAAAAATATCTTGAATAACTTAAATTTGTTCAGCGATCATCTAAGCCCCTAAGCAATATGTCCAACTGGACTCAACTGGCAAACTAATTATACATGGGTTCCTTAATACCAATTAATTTAGCAAATTAAAGACATGTTTAAGGAATGAAACATGACAGTAACAGAAATATAAACCACTATTTTAAACCCCAGACGACTTTCCCTAAAATGCTAAAAAGCTACAATTCTCATAGGACAATTTCATCACATAACAACCGTAATAAAAAATACTACACCTCCCTTGGGCTTTATCATCTGGATTGTACAACTCAATATCACCAGAATATTAGAGTGAGAAAGAGAGATATTAACAGTGCTATGGTTTCATCAAGCCACCACAGGTTTGTAGAACATCTCTGGCTGAGATCGGATCACCTTTCATGCCTTAATTAATGTCTCCAAGGGAAGGTCATTATACAGCAACAAGACCTACAAACTCTTTCTGAAACGATAAGTCCAGATTTTAGCCCTTTTAAATCAACAATCTAAGTCAATACCGAATGCTTAAGGAGAATCTCCCAGAACAAATTTCCAATAAGACTGACTGCATTCTATGACTGTAACGCTAATTGGTATGTGAGCTTGTAATTAGCTTGTAAAACTAATGAACGTGAAAAGGCACCAGTGTCACTGACGGTACGCTACAGTAAGCATAAGCTTAGCGCTGATGTAGCATAAATACAAGGAACCTCTGTTCCAAACCCTGCGAGCTGGCTTGTTGTCTACTGCCTAAATAGACAGCTACCTAGATACCCTTTTTTTGCATTAAATACAAATTATGTATAATTACTTCTCTTGACTCCTCTGTCATCTTGGATTAGGTTAATTTCACTGATCTTCTTGTAGTGCATTGTTGCAGACCTTGTTGGAACAGCCTTTTCATAAGAAGCCCACTAAAATCCCACCAAGCTTTAAATGCAGAAGCAGCACTACTAAACTGACCTCAGAGCAGCATGACTTAATATGATCGCAGCCCATCCGATAACACACAGACATCTCATCCAGCATGCCAGGACGAGGAAGAAAATCAGAGAAAGAGAGACAGACTGACACACAAATAAGAAAGAGCAGTGTTTGACAAACACAGAGAGGGAAATGACACATCGATTTAAACTATCGATCCCGAGAACTGATGAAGCTCATGCACACTTATCGGAAGGCCTGCGTTATCCACGCGCAGGTGGAGAGAAAGAGAACCGATGGGCTTTATCTGTCACTCTCTCCCTGTCAGACAGACGTTCCCATATCTGACTCCTACTTTCACTCTAAAGATTTCCTTTCCCTTTTTCGCTCTCCTTATACGGATATTCAAGGACTCATTTCTCACTAGACCACAGTGAATGTGACTGACTGACTGACGTATGGACTCTGGTCTGGAGACTTCAGCAGAGTAAAGATTTGCTGATAGCAGGAAGTCAGGTGTCAAGCATAGCAGATACCCTTCAGCAGCAGAGAGGACGTTGGGAAAAAAAAGATCACAGAGCACAGTGTGTTTAAAAGGAATAAAATATCACAAGACAGACAAAGGGGTAGGATGGCAGCGTATATTCTGATGGCAGAGTAAATAATCACTGCGTATTAACAGTGTTTTAAATCACAGCTAATTTACTAAGGAAAGAAAGGTTTGATCCACTGCTTTGTCTTTAATTCTGCAGATTATGATTTATCTCACCGCTTTCACCGACATGCAAATACATGCAAATTTCCAAACTACATCCTCCTGTACACGGTGTACTGCACTGGAGGCCAAACCAGCAGCAAGAAAAGATGGGGAAGGAGAGAGAGAGGACAGAGAAAGAGAGCGTGAGTGGGAAAGATAATGAATGAGAAAATGAATGAAGGAGAGAGTGAGATGAGAGAATCTTTATGAAAAAGCCAAGGGTGAAAGCAGAAGACAAGTGGCATGGCGCCACCACACTACACTAAAGTGCCAATGCTAGCCAGACTGTGGACTCGATCTGGCATACAGGATGTGCCCTTCATGTGCATTTACTGATGATGAAATGTAATAACAGTGTAATAAGATTCATAAATGGCAGGAAAAGTGGCATGGACTGTGTTTTTGGAAAATATATTACAATGTTCAGATGATGGAATATTTCCATGTTCAATTCACTAATTTCTGTGCATCACCGAATGAAATGGCAAAAATAATTATCAGTTTCCTGAATACTACCTGCCATTGGTTGAGCCAATGTTGTGGTGTTGGGCTGATCAGGATGCTCAAACTTTCAGTTGACAATCAACCTTATTTATAGCCATTTTTACATGTCTCAAAACTACTGGAGCTTTCTTTGAAATGTACATTGAGCTATCATGCTGAACTAAAGCATGTGTACAGTATTTGAGGTACAGTATGCCTGAGCACAAGTGTTTCATATCTATGTGAGAGTGTGAAACAAGAGCAGAAGTGAGTGCCACTGAAGTCAGACAGCTCAGCTCTATACATGCAACTCAAACAACCTGTTAGCGCAATAGAAAATGAAGAACGAAAGCGTGAGGGAGTGAGAGGCGGGGACGAGTGAACCAGAACAGCAGTGTTCCTATGGGAACAGGGAAACGGTGGACCTGATGTGGCTGTCACAAACACCCTCCATATGCTCAGTCTACAAACCGCTTCAAGTTCATCACAAGCAGACTGCCAAGAACAAACCTGTGTGGTTTGATTCAGGAGTAAAAACTAATTACGTCAAGGCGGCAGAAGGTCATAGGATAAATAGCTGTTCAAAGAATGGGCTCAAATGTCTAAAATCAAACTGAAGATGAAGAGTTTGTAAGCAATTAAAAGTCTCACCTCCAAGTGCTAAACTAAACTAGGGCTGTGAGATTTAGTCTCAGTCTTAGTCTTTTAAATTAGTCTTAGTCCTGTGTCAAATGTACTTTTTAGTTATCAGTCAACCTTGTCCTGCTTTTGTTTAGTCAAGTTTTAGTCGACTAAATGTGTTTCTCTCTCTCTCTATAGCTCAAAATTATAAAATCGCAATGATTGTTGTCATTTGAGAAATTTATTTTTACATTTCAGGTATTGCACTTTCACCAATAAGCACAAACCATCTGAACGTGAACTCGTACACGTTTTATTTTACCTCATCTAGTGCACTGATTTACTATAGGCTATTTAATATATACATTAATATCATAGACTTAGATATGCACTCTCTGTTAAAAAAAAAAAAAAGTCGGGATCTCATGAAAGAACACAGACTGTCTGAATGACACTTTGATTTAAACCTAGGAGATCGCTAAACTTTAGCTTGTTTATTGGTGTTTTCAGATCTTCGTCAGCACTTCTGTAATGAAGAGCGAGTGCGTACGCATGGTTGCCAGACTTCAAAAATAAGCAAAACACCAGGCAGAAAATGTATCCTTTTAACAGGGATTTGAACTCTTAATATCTGGCAACCACACACAAAAGCTTGCATAGTAGAGGCATATACAGCAGTCCGTAATAATATTTCATCTCATTTTTTTAGTCGAAAATAAAACAAGATTTTTGTATAGTTTTTATTTTTTAAAATACATTTTAGTCTCATCTTTTATGCGCTTGACACAATGTCACAAATGAATGCAGCAAGTTTTAAAAATGCTCAAGAAATGACAAGCATTACATAACAGGAAAGGATAGAGCGAGACAGATAGAGAGCGGATAACAAAGGGAGAACGAATGGTCAGTGCTTCATAATAATACAAAATGGCTGCCGTCAGAGGCCCTGCTGTGAAACAGCGAGGTGTATTTCAGGGGACATAGATTACAACAGATCCCAGTTAAAGCTAATGCCGCCTCCGGCTCAAGCTAGCTGACCAGTGACTCCACGCTTACTATTTGTGTTCTTGTATTTAGATGCGTTTGTGTTTGTCACTCACCATTTTCTGGAGGTGCTTCTCTTTCCGTACGTCCACCATGACAAGGCCTTCCTTCACCAGACCCAGACCCACGTCATCTTTCGAGTCAGTAAACTGCAGCGTGACGTGCGGGCAGACAACTCCACTGTATTCCACGTTCAGCAGACACTGTGTGTTTTGAATGTCCCTGACCACACTGTCCACAGCGTCGGCCCGTGCGTCTTCCTGTGGGTGAGGTCATCATAAGAACATGTCACATTTCCATCCATGCATCCAAAACCAGGTTTCATTTCTACAAACTGCCCACAACATAAACACTTACAATTCCATACACTACTGATAGACACTTCAAAGTCCTCAGTGTGCGCTCTGAGCCAATCAGACTCTATCGTTCAAACTCTCCAGCTGCGGAGTTGCTCATTCATCACACTTACACAAGTGCTGCGATAATGATAAATGTAGATTTGCAAACAAAAAACAGATCAAAATACCTCCACACCAACACAATGTTTCACAAATGTTCGGCACACGAGGTGAGAGATACAGATCTGATCTTTCTCGCTCTCATACACACACACACTTTGCTCTTGTGAGCCAACCCAGTCTCCATGGCAACCTCAGAGCATGTTCCCCTTGGGGGGAGTTATGGTGGGGGTATGAGATACAGAGGCCATCCAGAACGAGAGAGAGACAGAGAGAGAGAACAATGCGCCTACCTCAAAAGATGGACAAGATCACAAAACAACAGTAGTATTAACAGTGCAGGTGGCATGATGCCGCACCAACACACAAACACACACCTACACACGCACAATCGAGCTCCGCACACAGACCAGGTGGAAAACTTACTTTCATATACATTTCCTCACACAATTTAACTAACAAAAAGGCTTGAACTGGAATATCAGCATTGTAGCATACTGCTTACTGTTAAGTAGATGTTGAGTATATAGGATCCCGTTTTATTTTTCTCAGGTTCTGTTTTATCATCTTCCAAATTCAGTTTTTTTTCTATTTAAATTTTTCTAGACTGTTTTAATGCTTAAATTAAATTTTATTAATCAATCAACAAGCATGTCTAATTAGTTGAAATCATGAAACTTGCACACTTTAACGGCAATTTGTTAACAGTTGATCAAAAATTACATTTTTAAGTTTGTTTTACATTAATTTTCTGGATTTCATTGTAATGTTTCATTAAATTTAAATAATCATAAGCATTTCTAAACTAAAAACCAAACTTTTCACCCAGAAATACTGTGTTGTGTATTTACATTTTTCTGATAAATAAATTCCGGTAAATAATTTTTCTGGTAAAAATAATATTCCTCAAAAATAATGTTTTAATCATTTTATTATTAGTAGTAGTACTATCATTACATATTTCTGTCACAGTTTATTCAAGTTAAGCTGAACTTATTTTGATGGGTTGTTGTTAAGAGCTTTAAAGAATTTCTGTTTATATTATATGATGATAGTTTTTCTCAAAAGAAACAGTAAAATGCTAATGAAGTGACTCAGGATTCCTATTTAAATAGTATTTTGCAGCTTAATATTCACAGACACTAATCCATATTGTTTTGATTTGTGTACTAACCTACTTTTGATTTATTCATATAAATTTGGCAAATTCCGTGACATTCTGCGTTATACAGTAAATTCCACTTTAATGGCTGGATTCCAAGTTTCCGTCCGCGTTTTCCTCCTTCACGGAAATCATAGGACCCCAAGTATAGTACGTTACATCACATGAGCTCATTACGTACACAAATAATTAATGCAATGTAGTGTGCTCTTGTTGTATATTTTACACTTGAAGTGTATGGCTATTCTATGCAGAAAATTTGCATACTTTGAAGAAATGCGGTAGTATGCCATTCCAACAGCTAAACTAGCACGATGTGACTCATAATTCCTGTCTTTTATAACCTGGATGTGACTATGTTGTGCATGTATGCGCTATGTGTCCTACAGGACCCGTTTGAAGGCCACGTTGCGTGATGAATCACACGGGAGTGCGTATGAATGTGTTTGTGCAAGAACTTACATCCTGTGGGACCTGAATGAAGGCAAATGTGTATTCTGTAGCCTGTGGAGGAAGCGTACGCGTGCTGAAGGCTGGAGGAAGGACTGCAAGACGCGTGGATGATAATATTTCTCTCTGAAAGGACAAGAGAGAGAGATCGTCACATTGTTGTCTTATAAAACAGGTTTCATACCTCTTTCATACACCGACTGCCTGTACAAGCTCCTCATTAAACGGAGGAGGTGTGAGTACAGCACAGCAGATAAAAGCAAGTCAAGGATAACGCTCAACTCCTCCACATGCCACACTCAAAGCCAGCAACACAATATGAGAGACACACACTCTCTCTCTACTGGGTCGCAGTTGAGTGCTGTGGTCATGTGTCTTTAGTGCAGAACATGTGAACGCAGCAGTCTAAAGAGGCTGGTTAGCACTGAGACGCCGCAAAGGCTCGTTTCAGCTTTGAGAATGAGAAATACAGGCAGACAGAGAGACTAGAAAATGGAAAAACAGACAGAAGACAGATGAAAGTACAAAGCAAAAGACTGGCTTGTTCTACGTGGGGGGTTATAACAGCAATTCTTCAGAGGAAGAGAGGCGGGAACACACATCAAGCACATGGTGGGCCTAGACACATTTGGACACAATGTTTGAATGTCAATGCATTTCTCTCCATTTATGTTTCATAGAAATGGGATTAGTAAATGTAATAATTAAATAAAGGCAAATTTAATCAAACAATGTGTTTAAAAATCACAAAACAACAAATATTTTTCTTAGAATGAAGACAAAGACACTTTCTGGCTGTCAAACTTGAGTGGATCATGTTCCTAATGTGATGATCTCTGATTTAGTCATGTAATCAGTTGGTTAAAAGTAAAGCACAAAACTGACTCACATATGTAATAATAAATAAAATAAATATCTAAAGGTTAACATCTCCAAAATAAGTTGCATGTATATTATAATATTAAAGAGAATGTTTCAAATGTCAAATGATATGTATATTAAAGCAGATTTTGTTACATTTAAGATCTGCTACTTTGTCTACATTGCAGTGTTCATTTTGACAGCAAACTTTGATTTAGTTTTAGTCATATGAATTGTTTTTAGTTTTAGTCTACAAAATATCATAAGATTTTAGTTGACTATATCTACAGTAAATTTAGTCGGCTAAAATCTAATGGGTTTAGTTACAGTGCATTTATTAAGCATTTCTCTAAAATTTCCAAACTCATTATATAGGTTTGATATTAAGGTTTTATCATGATAGACTGCGATTTAACTGCGGTGACACACAACATGCCTTTTTTAAAATTAAATAAAACCACTTCTCATAAAGAACAAGAACATGGTCTTCTTTTTAATGAAATACCAATGGTTATATAGGCTAATTATGCATTCTTTATAACAACTTGTTTACCATATTCTTAATTCTTTCAAGCAGACATATTTATTTCTATAAATAAATTTAGATTAATCTTTAGGGCTACTAAAGTGATTCAGTCAAGAGCAGCGAGTGATTTTCTGTCTTTCTTTTGTTGCTTGATTAACATCAATGACTCAATAGTGACTAAATTAGGCTGCTGTCCCTTTAAAACCGAATGCACGGATGCAATGGATGCAGTGTACTGATACACCTTCTCCCTACTGTTTACGTTCACTTAAGACGCAATCAACTGTGTTTACGTGAATACTCGTCAAAACGAACATTTCGACATTATTTTGTGTGTATTTCTCCGTTCATGCGACGTGAAAGAGTACTCGCGCGCTGTGAGACGCGCTTTCTGTGCGTGTATGCTTCAGTGTCTGCGCTCAGAAAACCGGACCGAATTGAGTTCTCTCTTGCGTCGTCTGATTTATCCATATGCCTGCTCTTCTCTTACTCCCACATATTTACATTTTTGATTGTTTTATGCGGCGCGCAGCAAGTGTATTTTAGCTTATGTCCCGCCGGTTCATATGTTCGCATCTAACCTCCGAATGCAGCAGATTCGTTCTGAATGAATCTCTTCCCAAATCGTCCCTCCCTAACATTTTCGCCTCGTTTTTATTCGTTGATGTAAATGTCAATAGATTTACGTCATAATTTTTGTCATTCAAAAAGAGTTTTCGTTCGTTATCGTCTCCTTGTCGTCAGTGAAAAAAAGTCGTTGACTAAATTAACACTGCGACATTGTCAGGTTGTTATATTAAATCTAAATTACAATACTTAGACCAAAGACTCCAAAAAAAGAGGAATTTAGGCCTTTTGATGGGGCATTAAAATAAAGATCTGTCCCTCAAGATACTGTGTGCAGCAGATTGAACAAAGATGGAAGGCAATAAACACTGATATCAGATTCAGCACAATGCTCTTGCACTGAGGGTTAAGATATGTGGGCAAAGAGAATAAAAGAACGAGGTGGAGAGTGTGAAAAGAGAAGAAAGAGGAAGGCACAGGGAATACAGAGATGAGAGAAAAGGTCTGTTGTGTGAGAAATGTTCAATCACATGACCACCTGCATCTTTTCTCTTGTGCTGGCCTGAAGCCTTCAGCCCCGGGCACAAAAAGAGCAAAGCATGCTGGGTACTGCAACCTTCAAGCTGCTTTTAAGCATACTAACATTATTTCCCTTGAAAAAATGCATTTATTCTGGATTTGTGGAGAGGAATTGTTTTCCACATGTGTGGCATTTTGACTGATGGATTCAGTGCTGGATTTTGAAAGCACATGCAGTATTTTATTTTAAACAATTCAGAACATTCATCAGTCAGCGCCTTTCTAAAGAGACGCTCCACTCAGGAGATGCTGTTCTACATCCAGATTACGCATCAACCTCGCTGCAAGCAGATACTCACGTTTCCATAGTCAATGTAGAACACGTGAACCTTTGCTGGAGATTCAACTCTCTCGATGCGAGCTCTGTACCTACGGAGAGACAGAGAAGAAAGTGTCAGTTCCACTCACTGAACAGAGAAGAAATAAGTTCAGTAGTTCATCCTCAAGCACTGGACAAATTGATGTAGAACACCCGAACAAGAAAACTTTGGCTTTGCCACCAAATGGCACTTTGGTACTCAGGTTTTCACTGACTTTTTGGCTCCTAACTGCCTTTTCTACATGGAGAGGACTGAAAGGGGGCACACTGGGTACTGGGGTATACAATAAGTGACCTCCAATTTCACCTAACTGAAAACATTCACTTTTGTAAAGAGCAAAATACTAGTTTACTGCCCCTAACTGCAGAGTACAGACAGATCTTTTATGGGGGTCCGAGGAGAGAGTTGATCTTGTATTCATAACCTCATGCTCTGGAAGTGGAAGAAGCCTCTCATATTCATAAAGAGCAGTTCAAAGCTCTGCATGACACCTCAAACAAGAGGAAAAAGTCAAAGAAGAGTTTCCATTTTCATATAATCAAACTGAGACATTCCAACCCACTCCAGACCCCCTGCCCACTCCAGACCATCCACTTATGCTAAAACACTTCAATCATCCAGAAATCCCCGTCTTATCCAGGGATGCCTGCTCGGAAAAATGTCTTTCTGCTGGTATCACAAACTTAATGAGCTCTTATGCCACTGAATGACATAGTCCTGGTGCATCATGGGAAAACATGAGCCAACTGGGATACAGAGAAAGATAACAAACATGACAACATGCTAAAAAAAGAAAAAGAAAAAAAAAACAGAACAAAGAAAAACTTGTAAGCAATTAAAGGAGAAATTCTAGGGACGTTGCTGGGTGGAGCTCAAACGAGATTTTAAAAGAGCAAGACGACATCAACAAAAACACCAGCAGATGCCTGAATAATGAGTCGCCCCACCGAGGATGCAGCCTGTTCAGACTCTATATGAGGACAATAGAAGCTTCCAGACTCCCTAAAGGACAAAGGACTCATTAGAGCAGTCCAATGTCCTGCAATCTAGGGCAGATTACCCCAATATAAAATTTAAGTAAACCAAAAAATACCCATAACCAACAGTTGGTTCACTATAAAACTATTTCAACAATGAATATGAGGTTAAAGCAATCCCTGTGAAGATAGTCTGCTGAGAAATGCTGCCTTTCTGCTTTTATTCTTTTTCCTCTGAAGACATATTTCATTAAAATTAAAGACACACATCAGTTATCAACATATCTAATAATATTCCAATATTAGAGATTTTATTATAATTATTATATAACGCAACCTGGTATTATATATAATAATTGATGTCATTTAACACTAACTTGAAGTTCAAAAGATACCCCCCCCCCAAAAAAAAATCAATCCACCTTTCATACTTTACACTGTTACAAGGATGCCTACTGTAAATGTATTTGTAGCATTTAAAGTGACTATTTAAATGACTAAATATTTATATTGATCATTAGCAATAACATAAAAGATTAATTATCAGCATGTGCCAGAATTTCAAAATCAGTGCATTATTACTTAAAACATCAAATCACCTGAACAAATCATCAATATGAATCATTACCTTTCAAAACTAGACAAGAACATCCTGCCCAGCAGCTCTGACAAATATTTTATTACATTTATTTATTAAAAGATATTAATAAATTAAAAGGTATTTTGCTGAAACCAGGAAACTCAGCTTTTATAGCAGATGCCATTAAGAGATTTTTTTTTTTTGGCTCTTACCATTCTCCATCAGCAAACTTTGCGATGCAGAAATCCCCTCTGCGCGGGGCAAAGGATCCTTCCACCGGAGGCTGGGTGGCAATCTCTCCTCGCATGCTCTCCATCAGGCTCTCCAGCTTAGTGCCTGCACAGATAAGGACGGCAAAAAGGTGAACATCTCCATGCAATCCATCACTCTTCTCAGGAAAGTCTGAAAACTTCAAGGTTGTGTTCCTGGATTTGGCTCCATGTTGGAGAGCGCTATCCTGACGGCATGATTACATGATTTATACCATAACGTGATGATTTGAGAAGGAAGAGATGCATTAACTTGCGAGTGACTGGCCTCTGCCAACAGCGTTTCTCCAACAATGAAGCCCTGATGGCTCTGGAGAGGAAAGCATAATATTTTCCTCGTTCAGCCAAACAACAAACACTAAATTACATTCATTTGTTGACAACCAACATTCATTGAGTTTTTGCTGTGCCTGGGGTCTGTTGCAAATATGGAAATAAAATTAGATTAAGACCAACAAATCCTCAACGCTCTAGCGCACTACGGCCCGCAAGAGGGGGACGTGAGACCCAAGCAAGCTCTCAAATCAACCAAAGGCCAGTAAGGTTTTAATACATCAAAATGGCTTGAAATGCCTTTCTAATGAGAACGTCGACTACAGATATTTACTTTTTTCAGCCGTACTCTTGCAGCGGTTCATTCATTTCTCCCAACAACAAGACCAATCAGTGTAATCGCTGAGGTGTGGGTTTGCTGGGGTATGGAAATGTGACAAAATGGCCCCACAGTCAGGCATGAATAATGTTGTAGGAGCGGAGGGAGGAGAAAAAAAGAAAAAAAGAGAGAGCTGTAATGTGCGACAAATACCAAACATCCCTCCAGGAAAGCTGTTAAAATAAGCCAACTAATGGGCCTGTCTTAAGCTGCTCATTTTCGCCTCCCTCCACTGATGTCATTGGGGTTATGATAATTGTTTGCTAGCATCAGAATATTTGCATTCGTTAAATGAAAAGACAAGGATGAAGAGAAGAGAGAGGGCGTTTAAAACATGTAGCGTAAATCTACATTTAAGCAGCCCAAAGCCTGCATGCAGCTAATTAGCATGATGCCAACTCAAACAGAGCAGCATTAGCGTGTGAACGTATGTTTGTGAACGTGTGAGGGGTGCAGGGGGTATTTAATGGCAGATTTCCAAAAGGGGTGTGGCTTAAATGCTCTATTTAATTGGCTAACCCACCAGCATCCAGCCTGCTAAACGGTTAATTAGCACATATGGGAAGACACATACACCTCTCAGCTGATTCTCGCACAGTAGAGATATTAGCAGCGTTTTGAGGAGGCAGCAGTTTTTGAGAAGTTAAGGGGAGGGAGAACGTGGCTGTGTGACTGTGGGTAGAGTAGCGTGTCAGATGACAGCTGAACGTGCAGCCTTGATTTATTAAACTAATTTAAAAAGTTTTGCATTTTCTTCCCAGGCAGCAGGGCAGCGAGAGCGTGTTTCCCCGGCTTCGTTCATCCATGCCCCACTTCTAGCCCTGCTGGAGCTTGCTAAATAATAAATAAGTAGGGGGGTGTCCTCCGTACGCGTTATAAAGGTTTAATGGAGGCAGCGCATTTAACCCAATTAATCCAAGAAGCACTCAATTAGAACGCATAGACTGGGCAGAGAAAAAGTCTCTATTATAGACAATGGATGCTAATTAAAACAAATGCACTGGCTTATAATACGTGTCAAATAATGCAAACCTCAATTCAAACTTTATTTAATTGAACATCCAACCATTAATTACCTCGTGTAATTTTAAAACCATGTGGAGAATCACTGAAAAACCCTTCTCTGTAGCTCTCAAATCAAAAATGGCTTCAGGTTTCACGCTGCTTCAATTGACAAAACATGACAACTAATGGTGTCACTAATGTAAGGTCAAAAACATGATAGGAAAACTACTGAAGGTGACAATTTTTAGTGAATTAACTAGTTAACCTTTGGTCTAGTTGCCACACAAAACCATTGTTTGATTTCAAAATATTTTGAATAAAGCACAAGAATCAAATTCTCCTTTGGAGTGAAATGGAATGACATGAGGGAGTATAAATAATGACAGTTTTCATTTTTCATTCTGGGTGAACTGGCCCTTTAATTCACACGAGAAAGGGTTAAACAAACACTCTTTAAAGCACATCTGAAATGACTGTTTCAAACACTTCTAAAAAAAAAGTCAATGAAATCAAGATAAATTGTATAATTAATATCATGCACAATTTTATTTTCAGACTCTGATGATATGTGAAATGACAACAATCTAATGATCCAATCAAGTCCCGACCTACATTTTTTTTTTCTTGTTTGAGAAGCTGTTTCGTATGTCACAATTGGGAAGGAAAAATCATCGCAAATTCTGTTTCGTGCCAACTTGACAGTTCCATAGTAATTAGATATATGCTTTAGTAAATTAATATGAATATTTACATTTGATATGTACTTCAAAAGAACATGACACTACCCTGTGGTGGGAAAAACTAATACAGTACTTACATGTTAATTGGAAACTTAATAAAACTCTTGGGGAGACTTTGTCAACTTAAAAATGAATTACCGTTAACATGTTTTTGATCTAAAAGTACGCTAACAAGACCTGCAGTGGTCCATATGGTGTGGGTTCAGGTGTTCAGCCCTGCT